>NC_056748.1:929661274-929738774 GCF_019279795.1 Protopterus annectens | reverse complement strand
TGCATTTCTGTTTGGGATATGCACTACACCTTGAATGTCTATCAAAGTCCTTGCTGTGGTAGTGGTTCACTGACAGAATCTTGGTATTTACACTTTTCCTTACTTGGATGCCTTGCTGATCTGAGCAGAATGTGTATCCAGGTGTTTGGAATTGCTAGAGGAGGTCTCAACCTTACTAGCCCAGCAAACATTCAAAAGGAACCTTTGGAAGTTCTGATTGACACCCTCACAAAGACTAGTCTTCCTGGCTTGCTTAATCAACACTGACAAAAGAATGACCTTTCTTCCCAGCATCAAGGTCCTGTCCTACCAGATGATGTTTCAGTAAAAATTCTAGAACTGATGGTGTCCATGATTCTCATAATACCGCTGGAAGATTTAATGGTATGTACAAAGTTGTTGGATCTAGCAATTACACTGCCTGGAATCCCAGTTGCCAGTGCTGGCCTTTAACAGGTGAGCATTATAATGGTGGAGAGCACAGCTTAATATAAATCCAAGACTTTTCTTTTTCCAACCTTTTTCAGTTCTGTCTATCCAACAGATTCATCCATCTTTGCTTGGGGAGCTATGTCAATGGGAGCACAAGTGCAAGACACTTGGTGGCCCGAGGATACATGGAAGTACATCAGTATCAAGGAAATATTGGCAGTGATCTATGCCTTGAAAGTCCTTCACCACCTATGGACTCCAGGTCCTCTTCATTGACTCTTCAGGCATCATATGTCCCATCAGAGTGAAACTTTGCTACAGACAGACTAAGCAGATCATGGGCAGACCCACACAAGTGGCATCTAGGTTGCACTGATATTTCAGGATCTAGTCCAGATGTGGGGAACACCTCAAATAGATCTGTTTGCCTCCTTTTAAAACAGTCAGCTGGAGAAATTCTGTTCCAGATGTCCTTGCGGCCATGCTTGGAGGACAGAAGCATTCTTGTTCCCTTGGATGGGCTGTGATTCCACACTTTCCAATGATTGACAATGTAATCTCTGAAGATTTAGTAAGAGATGCCAGAGATCATTGTGGTGACCACCTGTTGGCTCAGGCAATCTTGGTTCTCCCTTTTAATGGTATTTTATCATCACCATCAACCCCCTTTTTCCCATTTTTCTACATGGGTTGGGGATTTGTGTTAACTGTTGCCATCTCTCTTGATTTGATGCTACACTCTTGCCTTCTTTAACACTCATGTCTGAGTTTCACACATCTTCTCTCAAACAATCTATTCACATCTTTGCTGGACACCCTTGTTTTCTCTTACTTCTTCGTGTCTTCTGCCATTCTACACATGTGATCTTTTCTGTAGTTGGAGCTACTTTGACTTCTGCTCTTATGTCATCATTTGTTCGTATGTCCCACACTGTGCATCTTACCACCCATCTGAGGCACTTCATTTCCATCACCTCTAGCTTCCTCATCTGCTCTGCCTTTACTGCCCGGGTTTCTGTACCATGCAGTAGTACTGGTTGCATCACTATTTTGTACACCTTGCCTTCTAGTTTCTTTGGCATTCTTCTGTCTTGCACTACATCTGACGCTCTACGCCCGTTGGCTGCAGACCCTCTGGATTCTAGGTTTGACCTCTTCATTCAGACTTCCCATATGCTCAACCACCCCTCCCAGATACCTGAAGCTGTTAACTTATTCCATTGTCTTCCCTTCTATCCCAATTTGTTGCCATTTGCACTGTCTTATCTGTACTTAGTTTTATTCCATATGCCTTTAGTTTTACATTCCATTCCCCTATCCTTTGCTAACGTTCTTGTTCAGAGTCTGCCTGTAATGTCACATTGTCTGCATACAGCAACTTTGTTGATCTTTCCCCTCTGACCTGTTTGCTAATGTAGTCCATCACCAGTATGAATAGCAGTGGGCTCAGAGCTGAACCCTGATGTACAGCCACTCCCACTGGGAACCCTTCTGTGAGAACGAACACTGTTCTTACTTGATTAATTGGGTCATTGTACATAGCCTGCACTAATTCTACCAATGGTTCTGGGACTTTAGACCACCGCAGTACTGCCCAAATCAGCTTTCTTGGGACCTTGTCATATGCTTTCTGTAAGTCTATGATGCCCATTTGGCCCATTTGGACTTTTTCCTCATCTAGCTTCTTCTCAGCTATCTGTCTCACTGCAAACACTGGGCCAGTTGTACTGCATCCTGATCTGAATCCGAGCTGCTCATCTCTCGTTTTACTTTCTACTACTCTGCATATGAATTTATCAGTAACCCTCTCCAGAACTTTCACACAGTGTGACTGGCATTTGATACCTCTGTACTGCCCACTGTTGTGTATGTCCCCTTTGCTCTTGTGCACTGGCATGAATATGCTTACTCTGCAGTCATCTGGGAAATGCTTTCTCTCTACACTGCTATGAATATCCACAGGAGCCATTTCACCCCTATCTCACCCAGCATCTATATCATATCTGCTTTGACCTCATCTGAGCCTGCTGCTTCCCTTGGTGCTTTTCTTACTTCTTCTAGGGTGGGCTCCTCTTCTTTTCTCATTATAGGGGGTGTCTGGAGTAGTGCAGTTTATGTGGAGTTTTCTTCATTTAGAAGCTGCTGGAAGTACTCCTTCCATCTGCTGTTGATGTTCTGGGGGATGGTTACAGGTTGCTGCTGGCATCCCTTATGAAGGGTGTCTGATTATCTTCTTTATCTTATAGGTTCATAGGTTCACAGGTAGGTACTAGGCTATCGGCCCAAGGGCCTACATAATTCTAGGCAACAAGGTTCCCTGGCTTACGCCACCCAAGAAAGTTATTTTCCTGTGCCACTGTCGAGCAGAGACACAGAAGTGATCCCCGGGGCGTATTTCCTATTTCCCATCCACTCATCAAGATTTTTCTTGAAGAGTGCTAATGAAGAACTTTGCTTGACATAGATGGGTAGCCTGTTACAGAGTATGGGAAGTCTCTGGGACAGGAATCTATCCCTCCAGCATGTCCTGTTTATTGTGATGAAAAGGTTTAGGTCCCTAGAGCATGTAGTTCGGAGGGATTGGGATTTCTTTAGGTGTAGTATGTCCAACAGCTCTGGGTTTGACATAGCTTTATATATGTTAGGCAGAGATCACCTCGGAGTAGGCGATATACTATGGAGTAAAGCTGGAGTTTTTTGAGGCAGTCAGTGTAGGGCATTTGTTTGGGGCCAGTAATTTTCTTTGTGAGGTACTTCTGTGGCCTTTCCAGCTGCTGCAGATGTCTCGTGAGGTACATTCTAAAAGGGGTGTTGTACTCTATAATGGGTCTAATGAGTGTCGAGTAGAGGGGAACAATGACCTATTTTTTCCTGTATGAAAACCCTTTTATGATGAGGTGTGCCACGTAGAAGGACTTCCTGACTCCTGTGGCGATGTGACTAGCAAAGGAGAGACTACTGTCCACTTGGGTCCCAAGGTGTCTTATCACACATTCGGTGTTAAGTAGATTGCTGCCTATGTGGTAGTTTATGGGTATAGAGTTTTTACCAAAGGGGATGATACTGCACTTTTTGGCATTGAGCTTGAGGCCATGGCTCTGACACCAGGCATCTGTCTCAGTGAGGCCTTTCTGTAGGATGTCCACATTATTTGGGGACTTGACTATGGCTCCTAGTTTGCAGTCATCTGCGAATGTTGTTAGCCAGAGGACTTCTGTTTTAGCCTGTACTTCAGAGAAGTAGATACCAAACAGGAGAGGTCCCACGATGGAACCCTGTGGTACTCCACTTGTCACAGCTTTGAGGTCAGATTTTGGGCCTGAAACTTTAACAGTGTGGGTTCTGTCAGTGAGCCAGTTGGCAACTCATCTTGTGACGTAGGGATATATACCTAGTTTAGTGAGTTTAGATATAATTCCAGAATGGGGGATGGTGTCAAAAGCCTTGGCGAGGTCAAGATAGGCTGTGTGAACCACCTTACCCTCATCTACGGCTTTGGTGACTGCTTCAAAGAAGTTGATTAGGTTCAGTAGGCATGAACTGCCTTTCACAAACCCGAACTGGGTAGGATCCAGAGTTTGGAGGTTAACAATGTCTTTGTTTATGAGTTCCATGGCCTTGTAGACCAGGCTCGTCAGGCTAACAGGTTGATAGTTCCCGGGATCAGTGGTGGCTTCCCCTTTGTGGAGTGGGATAACTGTTGCTGTGCGCCATTCAGTGGGCACAAAGCCTGATGCACGGCTATTATTGAACATGGTGCTTAAGTGGGGAGCCAGTTCGTTCTGAAGTTCTTGTAAAACGCAGCCTGGGATGTTGTCCAGTCCCATGGATGCTGTGTTTTTGGCTTTAGAGAGTGCAGCTTTTACCTGCGTAGTTGTGATTACAGGGACTCTGCATTCTTCCTGTATAGATATGGGCCCTTTAGGGGGTGGGGGGGGGGGGTAAAGTTAGCACTAAACCTATCTGCCAGGATGTTGGCAATATCAGTTGGTTCTGTAATTTTGGTGTTGCCATTGAGATTCTTGACATAGCTATAGAATGCTTTGTGGTTGTCCTTAGAATTAGTGGCGATTTTGTTTTCGTAGCTAGCTTTGGAGGATCTTATAAGGGATCTCAGCTTCTTACTGAGGCTGACCAGGGAGCTCCTCCACTCATGGGATTTTACTCTCTTTTGCAACAGTTTCTTCCTTGTGTTGTACAGTTTGTTTATGGCAGGGGACTACCAGATTGGCTTTCTTTTTTTGGAGGTTAGTGTCTTAGTTCTGTTTGGGATAGCACGATCCATGCACTCATGTAAGTGCTTATAGAGTGCATTTGTGTAGGATTCAGCAGTTGTAACTGTATTGTCCATCTGCATGGGTGTCATGAAGTTCACCAATTCTGTCTTAAGTAGCATGAAGTTGGCTTTGGAGAAATTTTTTACTATGGTTTCCTTAATGGGGGTGGGGACAGGATGTGGATATCGAGGGTGATTAGCTTATGGTCGGATCGGACCAATGAGGAGTTGACTTCAGGTGTGGAACACCGGTCACTCATGTTGGTAATGACTAGGTCTAGGATATTGTTGCCCCTGGTGGGGTGTGGATAAGTTGATCCAGGGCATTGGAGTTTATGAATTCCAGAAAGCATTGAGCAAAGGAGTTGGTACACGAGTAGTTTTCCCAGTTAATGATGGGGTAGTTGAAGTCGCCCATTATTAGGGTGTTTGTTTGAACCCTAATATTTTCCAGTACATCAAGAAAAGAGGAGTGGGAATCCTGGGGCATGGTGGGGGATCTGTAGCAAGCTACAGTTTGGACTGCAGTTTTGCCCAGAGTTACTCGGATGCATTATGCTGAGCAACTAGCCTGGAGGTACGGATATCCTTAATGAATATGGACACACCTCCGCCTTTGTTGTTTCGGTCCAGGTTACATGGCCGAAAAGTGTGGTATGAGTTATAGCCTGGTAGTGCAGGGGTGCTCTCTGGAGCCTTGAACCAGGTCTCAGTCACTGCACAGATATCGATGTTCTCCATTTTAAGGAGTGCCTCGAGCGAGTGCATTTTGAGATTTAAACTTCTAACATTGAGTAGCATTACCCTCAGTTTCTGCTTGCCTGTTCCTCTTGTGGTGGTGAATTTTCTGTCTTTGCCTTGCAACCTGTTTCTTTGTGCCAAATACCGAGTCACTTTCCAGAAGCTGGTAGAGGGCCTCTGATGTCCTGCTCTTTGCTATTGTAACTCCTTTCTTAGCTTTTTTGTTAGCTAACCAGTATTCTTTCCTAGCCTGGTCCGTCTTTTCTGTCTACCACTTTTCCCTGCAGTCTTTTCTATTGATGACTTCATGGACTTCTACAGTCCACATTTCCTTGTGTACCTTATTTCCACACCTGGCTTGGCCACATATCTGTTCTGTAGTCCCCACACATGCTGTTTTGAGGCACTGATATTATTCTTCAACTCCACCTGTTTTCTCCTTTTCTTAAGGTGCTAGAGCCCTAAGTAACTCCTTAAACTGTTGTACTTTCACTTCAGTCAATGTCCAGGTCCTCAGCCTGGTCTCTGTTGACCTTAGAGCCTTCAGTGACCATTGCTGTAGCTAATTGTAGCAGCCAGTGGTTTATGCTGTGGGCTGGCTGTTTCACTGGGGATATCTTTGCAATTACTGATTCTGCCCCAGTGCCCTTTCCTTACTAGGAGGAAGTCTACTTGAGTTGCATGTTGACCACTCTAGTATGTGATTTTGTGATTGTCTCTTTTTCTGATCCATATGTTTTGGCTACTATCAAAACATTTTCCAGACAGAACTCTAGAATGACCCCTCCTTCTTTATTCCTGTTGCGCCCCATCCATGTGGACCCAGGCAGTCATCATATCCTATTCTGTCTGGACTGATATGTGCATTCAAGTCACTCATTATCAACACCAATTCATGTTGCCTTGCTTTATCTATTAGGTCCTGCGACTGCTGTATGAATGCCATTGTTTTGTCACTATCACAACCCTGCTGTGGGGCATAGGTTGAGATTATGAATACTGCCCTATCATTACAGTGGAGTCTGATTGCCATGAGTCTCTCACTAATTCTGATGACATCCTCACTGCCTTCTGGAGCCTGTCTTTCACCATAATTCCAAAACATTTCTAGCCTATCCTTCTTCTGAGTAGTAGACTGTGGATCCAAAGCCACGTGGCTTGCTGCACTGCCCTTCCATTTTGTCTCTTGGACACATAGGATGTCCAGGCTCCTCCAAACCATCATGTCATCCATTTCCAAGCTCCGTCCTTTCTGTGAACCTACATTAAGTGTAGAAATTCTTAGTTCATGTTTGGCAGGTTAATTGGTTTTACGTCCAGCTTTTACTTAACAGATTTATCCCAGTAACCCAAGCTGGGCAATTGGGGACCAGCTGGCCAGTAGCTTATTGACCCAGGGCTGCTAGGCTTTATGATGGGTGCACACTGGCCAATAGGGGCACAAACACAGTTCCCAGCATTAACATGGGTACCTGGTGTATATTGAAGTAGGCTGGATCCTCAGTCTACTTATCACTGATAACTAACCTTGCCCATTTTGGTGACATTAGTTAGCATGACTGAATCACCTAGAGCCATATTTGACACCATTGAGTAGTTAGCCCTGCACTGTGTGCAGCCTGTGACCTATGTACCTGTGATCTATGATCCTGTCCTGAGGATACTGTGCAGCATAGCAGATGCCCAAAGCAGTTTGGTCTATACAAGTCCTCCCCCTATAGGGTACCATATAGAGTCTGTGCTGCTGCCCAAGGCTCCATTCATTGGTGAGTTTGAGATGAAAACACTCGGCATGATTTTCAGAGATGGGTGGAACCCACAAAGACACAGGGAGAACATGTAAACTCCAAACAGGCATTGGCTGGAGTTCAGGATTGAACATTGTACCTTTTATATGGGAGGCAAATGTTTTAACCATTATACCGTCTGGTCTAGCTTCTAATGGTATTTGCCAAGAGCAAATGCTTTATGCTGTTTAGGATGCATCCATGGATATTGTCAGCTATCCATCACAAGCAAGGAGAGTAGCACAAGCACAGTAGACGGTTGTGAGTCTGAGTCATTTAACCACAGTCAGCAATATTTTTTAGAATAAAAATGTCTTTTTGAATTATAACTATTTAGATAAAGATACATTTTGCAGCCTCCACTAACTTATACTAAATTGCACTTGCAAATTTGAATTGTTAATACCACATAAAAAAAGTTTGTGAGGATTATTGCAAGGCATTGTCAATATTCAGTCATGATTTGAAAATTTCTTTGAGGGGCAAAGCCTCTGACTACCTGTATATAGTTCACTGTACTTTATCTACTTAATAATTCATGTAACAAACTCTGAGGTTGCGAAATCATGTGAGAATGGAGATGTCCTTCAAGGATGCATCTGCAGTCCTAACAAATGGGTTGTCCTGTCGTCAGGCAGCCCTTCGGTCAGTCGGATTCCAAAGTCTGGGTCTGGCCTTGGCTGGTGTCGCACTTCACCCGACGTCATCTCTGCTGGTCTTCGGGTATAAAGGCATCAGCCGACGCCATTTTCCTCAGTCTTTCTTGCCGCGTGGCCAAGCAGAAGCTGTTCGCAAGTGCCGGTCGGTCAGATCCAGAGATTACTACTACAGAATACTACTTCGAAGACTTCTAAAAAGCTAAGTACCCCGTTGGGGACTCTTTCTTGCCTCAGCCGATGTCAGAAAAAGTGAATAACTATTTAACTTGTGGGAAACAAATACCTCATAAAGATTTCCACTCTTACTGCTTACCTTGTTTAGGCCCAGACCACGACGTAGCAGCCTGTTTAGCCTGTGCTTCTTTCAACCGACGAACGCTTAGGCGTCGGTCGGAGTTTGCTGAACAGTTTTTCGGCTCAGATTTTGCGTACATTATGCCGTCGGATCCTCCGACTTCTCAAATTGTTAAGAAACGCAAAGAAAAAGACCGACACTTGCGATCCGCGGTTTCGGCCGAAACCACGGTTAAGCAAACCGCGAGTGTCTCGGTTTCGGCCGAAACCGAGCAAACGGGTCAATCTTCAGCCGAATCCATGACTACTACCGAGGCTCCTGCTACCCTAGTTGAATCGGCCTCTGAAGTTTTGCCTACTAATGTGGTTTCTCTAGAATTATCGGACACCATCCCTTTGGATGTCTCTACCCCAGCACGTGGTGCTGCTAGGCCTCCTGCAGCCATGTCTATAAAGGCCTTTGCCAGGGCTAAAGCAGCCAAAACTGCTAAGTCTGTGCCTGTTAAGCCCCTCTCACAGGCCCACTTCCAGTTCCCAAATGCTTACTCTGGCAGAGGATCTCATCTCTTTAATAAGGGGATCCCAATCTCACCCAGACAGGGCCTCTCAACCTCCAGAAAAGAGACCTAGAGCAGAGCCCCTGAGCCAGTGTCCTCAGATGACTCTTCTGATGATTCAGACAATACAGACCATCCAGAGGCTCCTTTTTCTACTTATGAAGATTCCGATGCTGAAGAATCTATTCCTTCTGCCTCTCCACCAGAGGAATTTTCCTTTGGGCAGACCTTACATGCCATGAGAGAGCAATTCGAATGGCAGGGACAAGATTTCTCAGATTCAAGAAAAGGCTTAGGACCTTTCTACACTTACCGCAACATAGGCCCTTAGCTATACCTCCAGTTCTTCCTGTTGTGGATGATGCATTTAATGATGTTTGCACTGCTCCTGATACTTTACCTCCTGCCCCTGCCAAGCCCGATAGGTTTTACAGGGTACCGGACACTCATCACCACCTATACAAGGCTCCCTTGCAGATCCTGAGACTATCTCCCAGGGGCCTAAGGCAGTAGCTTCGACCTCAGCGAAAAACCCTCTCCCTTCTGAAAGGGAATCCAGGTCCTTAGAGAGATGGGGTAAAAAGTATACACCTCTGCTACTCTCTCAGCTAGAGCTTTGAACTGTCAGTTTCATATGATCCAATACCAAGAGTTTATGCTTGATCAGTTAACTAAGAAACTGTCCTCTGATGATTCCTTAGATAAGAAATATGTTTTAGAAATGGTGAATAACATTCAGCAGGTTAGTAACCATTCTTTAAAATGTGGCTATGATGCACTGGAGGCTTCATTTAGATCAGCCATGACTGGCACAGTTATAAGAAGGCATGCATGGTTGAAAGAACAGGTCTTGCCGGATCATGTTAAAGCAAAACTATTAGATGCTCCTATGGATAAGGTCAGTCTATTTGGTTCTCCTGCCCAGCAAGTAATGGTTGAAAGAACAGGTCTTGCCGGATCATGTTAAAGCAAAACTATTAGATGCTCCTATGGATAAGGTCAGTCTATTTGGTTCTCCTGCCCAGCAAGTAATGAAGAAAATGGAAGAGAAGGCAAAATCTGTACAAACAGTTAAAGATTTCTTACAGGTTCAGCCCCCAAGGTTTAGCAGGAACTGGCCTTCCAAAAATTGGTCCTTTCCAGACTCCTCTAAATCTCAGAGAGGCAGGAATAGACGTTCCAGAGGCAGAAATCAATCCAGAGGAGGTGCCTACAGAGGACGCCAGTGGCAAGGCAATAACCAACGAGGCACAGACACAACCACTGCCACTACAACAGGACAAACACAGTGACTTGGCTCTGACACCGCCTTCCAGGGAACAAATAGCAGCACCCTTAGGCGGAAAGTTAGCCTTATTTTCAAAAATTGGCACTATATCACAAGAGACAAGTGGATTTTGCAAACTATAGACCAAGGCTACAGGTTTCATTTCCACACCTTACCAGTAAAAAGAGGAATGCCAAACCTACCACCAAATCAAAAACAGAAGCTCTAAAACAGATAGCTCAATTAACAAAGATGAGAGCTGTGGAAAGGGTGCCACCTACAGAACAGGGCAAAGGATTTTATTCCAGACTCTTCCTAGTACCAAGAAAAGAGAAAAGTTGGAGACCTATTCTCGACCTGTCCGCTTTAAACACATTCATCATTGTTCCAAAATTCAAAATGCTGACCCTACAGCAACTTCTTCCCATGCTGGGCAAGGAGTGTTGGCTGGTAACTCTAGATCTCAAGGAGGCATACCTGCACGTCCCCATATGACCAAATTGCAGAAGATACCTCAGATTTCTTGCAGGATCAGAGCATTATCAATTCTCAGCATTGCCCTTTGGCTTATCTACTGCCCAGAGTATTCACAAAATGCCTGGCATCAGTAATCGCTCATTGCAGGCTACAGGGAATCCAAATTTATCCATACCTGGACGACTGCCTGATACAAGCGGACAACAAAAGCAAGCTGACACAAGACTTACAAAGAGTCATTTGCTTACTACAAGCCCTGGGATACACAGTCAATTTAAAAAAGTCAAGACTGATACCATCCCAAACAAGAACATTCTTGGGTGCAGAATTGGACACAGTAAAACAGATGGCATTCCTAACTGCAGAAAAACAAGAACATCTCCCTCTTTACTTCTTGGCATTAACAAAGCAGAACAAACTAACAGCAAGGAAAGTACTGCATGCCTTGGGCTTCATGGCATCATGCATAATCCTGGTCCCCCATGCCAGACTGCATATGAGAAAGCTACAGTGGTACCTAAAGAATTTATGGTCTCAACACAGGCACAGCTTAGAAACCGACATACCACTAATCCCATGCCTGAAACAAGAGTTCCTATGGTGGGCTCAAGCATGCCAGTCAAACCCAGGTTTGCCCTTCCACAACATTCAAGCAAGCCAAACCATCACAACGGACGCCTCAGACCTAGGTTGGGGGGCCCACATGCTGGACAAATGCATTCAAGGATTATGGACTCCAGATCAGCTGCAACTGCACATAAATCAAAAAGAAATGCTGGCAGTAAAACTAGCAATCCAGAATTTCAGACCATTCCTCAAAGAAGGCCAATTACTGATAAGGACAGACAACACCACAGTCATGTGGTACATCAACAAACAGGGAGGCACTCATTCATACCCCCTATGTCGAATGGCTCTGGACCTATGGAATATGGCTCTGAGCTACAACATTCAGTTACAAGCAATATTTGTACCGGGAAAAGAAAACATCCTAGCAGACATGTTAAGCAGAACTACCTTGGATGCTCACGAATGGATGCTACACCCGGACATCTTCAAGGCCATCACAAAAAAATGGGGAATGCCACAAATAGACCTATTCGCATCCCCACTCAATCACCAGATCAAGAAATTCTGCACAAGGACATACCACCCACTGGCTTGGAAGGTGGACTCTCTATCCTTCAGTTGGAAAGACCTGACAGCATATGCATTTCCACCTCTGCCTTTGATGCACAAGGTACTACTGAAAATCAAAGAGGAACGTCCAAGGATAATTCTGATAGCTCCAAATTGGCCAAGACAACATTGGTATCCATTGCTGAGGAGCATGTCTCGGGGAGGAACGTGGACACTACCCCTGATTCCTTTCATGTTAACTCAGAGCGACTACAACATCATGCATCCAAACCTGAAAACTCTACAACTGACTGCCTGGAACATTACATAAGAACAACTAACCTAGATTTATCCCAAAGGGTTAAAGACATCATCCTTGAGGCCCGCAGACCTTCAACAAGAAGGAACTATGCAGGAAAATGGAAAAGGTTTGTCATTTGGAGTTCTGAAAGAGGAAAAGATGTGTCAAAGATAGATATTGCCAACATCCTGGAGTATTTGGCAGAGCTTCTCCATACAGGCCTGTCCTATTCCTCCATCAAGATACATGCATCAGCTATTTCTGCAGAATACAGCTTCGATCCCCCTGTCTTCTCACACCCTCTACTCAGGCAGTTCCTCAGAGGAATCAAGAATGTAAAACCTCCCAGGAAACCACCATTACCAGCATGGGACTTGAACTTTGTGCTAGAAAAATTGACACTCCCTCCATCCGAACCAGCAGCAACAGCAGACCTTCAACACCTATCCTGGAAAACTGCTTTCCTACTGGCAATTACTTCAGCAAGGAGGGTTTCGGAACTACAGGCCTTAATGGCAGTACAACCCTTCCTAATCTTCCATCAAGATAGAGTGTCCATGAGAACTAATCCTACATTTATGCCTAAGGTGGTATCCAGAGTGTCTCTAAACCAGGCAATCCACCTACCTACCTTCTTTCCCAATCCACAGAACAGGGGAAAGACTGCTGCATACCTTGGATGTACACAGACAGTTGCGCTACTACCTGGACAGAACCAAGGGCAATAGAAAAACTGACCAGCTTCTAGTAGCTTATGCAACAGGAAGGAAAGGAAAAGCAATTTCCAAACAGACAATCTCCAAGTGGATAGGAAATTGCATAAGATTCTGTTACTCCTACCATGGAAAGCAAATTCCACAGAACATAAGGCCTCATTCTACAAGGGCTACAGCCACTACCACAGCTTTCTTACGAGGAGTGGCTACCAAGGACATTATTGAGGCGGCTACTTGGACCTCCGTGCATACATTTGCCAAGCATTATAACTTACCTCTATACTCTAGATCCCGAGCAGGCTTTGCCACTGCTGTTTTGCAAGGGATCCTAACTACACCATAATTCTTCTTCCTCCTCCCTAGTTTGGCTATGGTATTCTACCCATTTGTTAGGACTGCAGATGCATCCTTGAAGGACATAGTACAGTTTTGTACCTACCATAAATGTAGATGTCCGAACAGGATAGCATCTGCAGTCAGGATTACCCACCCTCCTTCCCTCTGTGGTACTCCTAGGGTATTTACCCTCCTAATAGCTAGCTGGGGGATCTCTTATGGTGTATTTGTTTGTATATATGTACATACATGCTTATTTTTGTGTTTGCCTTCTACTTTTTGGAAACATTGGCATTTATCCAAAATTTAGCTTTCCAAGAGGGCAACTGGCATCTGGGGCAAGAAACACTGAGGAAAATGGCGTCGGCTGATGCCTTTATACCCGAAGACCAGCAGAGATGACGTCGGGTGAAGTGCGACACCAGCCGAGGCCAGACCCAGACTTTGGAATCCGGCCGACCGAAGGGCTGCCTGACGACAGGACAACCCATTTGTTAGGACTGCAGATGCTATCCTGTTCGGACATCTACATTTATGGTAGGTACAAAACTGTACTTTTTCAAGCTTCAGCAATGGACATATTGATGGAATAAAGGTGTTGTTCACACACCCGGTTATTGGCATGACTTCTGAGTCTCAGTGACCTGTAGTTTGGTGAACATTGTTTTACACACGGACAAGTAATGTGGAATTAATAGTTTGTTCTAGATTTATAGCCCTCATGTGTATATAGTAGTTCATTAATTGGCAGTGCTGATATATGATTACTCATTTCAGAGGAAGGTAAGCTGCATTTTTACTCCTGTTCCTTCTGCTTCATTCGTAGCTTTCTGAATGTCTAAATATTACATTTTCTTACTTCAGGTGCAAATATTCCACATTGTTATTGGAACATTCACAGTCCAGAATCTCATTATAAAAAAGATAATATGCTCTTTTTTTATTTCAGATAAGATATGTGATCAGATTAGTGATGCGGTATTGGATGCCCATCTTAAACAAGATCCAAATGCTAAGGTTGCCTGTGGTAAGTAGATCTAATTATTTTGTCTTGTAAAGACTGTCACCATTTTGGTTTGTGAAGCTGAAAGCTTGGGCATTATTAGATCAAAAAAGATGCTGTGAACATTTTTTATGGATACAGTAACGGGGGGGCTCTTCAGTAGTTTACCACTGCACCTCTGTGGAAGTATAAAAGATCAAGTAAACTGAGGTACATTTGTGTGAGATACTCAACATTGCAACTCTTTTCAATAATACAGTTACGGCTGTAGGATTACAATACTGAATATGACTCGTCCACTAGCGGAACAGCAGACGTTTATTTATTTATTTATTTATTTATTGACATTTGTTACCATACAATTTTAAACAATTTTGATATAATAGCAGTTATAGCAAAAAGATTCACATATGTTGGGTTACATGCATAAAGTTAAAGTTGCATTAAAAAGAAGCTTAGTAACATAATTTACATTGATATAGTTCAACAGGTCAACAATAAAATGTTTTTGTTTGTATAAAATTATGCAAATCCATAGTAGATACATTGGAGACAGAGGTGTAATGAAGTACTAAGTATGGACCTTTTGAGGGTACATAAAGGGAAGGAAGACTAGGTGGGGTCATGGCAAGGGCAGGTCCTGGAATTGTTGATCTTATTTTTATAGCAGCAGATGGCACAGATAGTTGCAGATTATGTAGTGTTCTGCCTTGGCCATTGGGGGGATCATTACTGTACAAATGAGTGTACTTATTGCCTATATACACTGTTTTGATGAGACAACCCCCACAGGAGCACATAACAGATTTAGTACCAGTAAGTGTTCCAGCAAATGCCCTTACAGGGAAGACAATAGTGAAAAGTAATTTTAAAATGATCAGCCATGTCTGCATTTATGCAGTTATATCAGCGAAAACATCCTACAAAATATTTTGATAAGGCTAAGTATATTTATACTAACATAAATTTTAAATGGACATAAAGCAGTATGTAGGAATAACCAATAGAAATTGCTGTAAATTTAGCATGAATATCCTTAAACCCCCAGTGTAACTGAGGTACAGAGCCAAACTGTATAGACTAAAGCTATGCTCAAAAGGAGGGCAGCTTCTTGAGGAATACAGGATACATGAAATACTTGTTCTGTGGGAAATGCCCTACTATTTGAACAACAATTGTATGGTGAGTCTATCATACAACAGTACAATCTTCTCATAAGGTTTGGCTTGTAGTACAGAATGGGAGAGTACGAGGCGGCAAACCATCAGCAACCAGTAAATAGGAATGTTTAAGGTAAGGTAATATGCAGTGGCAAGTCCTGCCCTAACTCTAGACAAGACATCCACTTTGCAATCTACAGTGAATGTATGAAACGAAGTTCAGGTTGCTGCCTCATGAATGTTTGGCACAAATATGTGTTTGGGAAAAAAATAATAAATAAATAAAAATCTGTAGTGGAACTTTTCTTGGACCATTTCTTTTAAACATATTTTGCATTTGTCATAATAAATAATTTAATAATAATTTGTTGCAAATTTACCCCTGGTTCGGCACTTAAGCCCCCAAGGGAAATGGGCAGCCTGTGCATGCTTGATATGTACATGCCTGTATTGTAACTGTAAAATTATTTGAGATATTTGCACATCAGCAATATTTTGGTAAATTTGGGCTAAGCTTGGCTAAGCTTAAAATATCTCTTGGACTGATAGTCTATTCATAGGTTCATAGGTAAGTACTAGGCTAGCTGCCCATGTGGGCCATTTTCAGCCTAGCCAATTTCCGTCAAAAGAGAGACGATCCAACAGTTATGTCTGTGAGGTAAACACCTAAACCATCTTGCCAACACCTCCCCCAACATTAATCCGCTAGGAACCTATAAATCGCAGTTTTATTTATTTTATTTATTTCCAGTTTGATGACGGGGAGGTCCACGGGGCTCAGGGAGCCCGTTTTCAGTGGAGGCCTGGGAAGAAAAGCTCCACATTACATAGTTTAGTTACATATACAATCATAGTAAAGAAGACACGATTACAATTTCATTTCATGCTAGAGAACTGGAATACATTCTTTGGTTACATAGTATCTAAATATTTAGGATGGCAGTGGTAACTTAATTGAGAGGGAGAATAAAGACAGAAGGAAAAGAGAGGAAAAAGGTGGGATGGGTTATTTATGATATGTACAATTATGTTCTTTACAATATGTACCTTTATGTTAGGTTAGCTTGTATGTTATTTACAATATGTACATATATGTTAGGTTAGTTTGTACTTAGAGTTAGTCAGGAGTTTAAGGGGTGGATTGATTATTAAGCTAGGTGGGGAGAGTGCAGTTGCATTTCCTGCTAGAGGAAAGGTAGGAATGTAGCTGAGTTTTAAAGTTTTCAAAGTTTTCACAAGTTCTTAGAGAGGAAGCAAGAGAATTCCATTTTTTAGCTAAGGAAAAGGATAGAAGAAGCTGACCAGCAGGACAGTTGGATTTGCGGACAGTGATTAGGTTTTGGTGAGTAGATCTTAGAGTTCTCTGAGGGGTGTAAGGCTGAAGGATGTTGGTTAGTGCTGGGCACTTAGTAGGTTGAAAAATTAGTCTGTGGGCTGTAGTAATTTGGAGATAGTCTAGATGGTTGGAGAGTTCAAGCCAATTTAACAAATGGAGGGCAGTACAATGATGGGAGGAGAATTCGGCTTTGGTTGCAAATTTAGAAATCTTATTATAACAGACTTCCAATTTGGAGGAGAGAGAAGCAGATACGTTTGCTAGTAGAGGAGCGCCATACATTAGTGAGGGGAGTAAATAGGTAGTGGCGAGAGTTTGTCTGGTGGAAGTAGAGAGAAAGTGGATGTTTCTGTACAGCATACCAAGTTTTATATGGGTTTTCTTAATGTTTTGCTGGATGTCAGTGTCGAATTTTAGGTGTTCATCAATAGTAACCTCAAGTAGTTTAGCAAAGGGAATAACCTCTATAGTAGAGTTGTTTTAGCTAATAATTTGGAATGAGTTTTTATCAAGAGGGGAAGCTTTTTCAGGGAGAGAATACTAGTATTTTGGATTTGTTGGCATTTAGCGAGAGGTGGTTTTGGAGCATCCAGTTTTCAGTGGTGGAGAAAGCAGCTTGGGTCACTGTTTGAAGCTCTGAGAGGTTAGAGCTACAGCAAACTAAAGTTGAATCGTCTGCATATTGTACAATTTTGGTGTTTGGTATGGCTTTGTGGAAATCATTAATAAAGATGTTGAATAGCATTGGACCGAGTATGGATCCCTGGGGTACCCCAGTGGGGGTAGGAAGGAAGGTTGAGGTGCCTTTCCCCCATTTCACAGCTTGAGACCTGTCAGAAAGGTAGCTTGAGAACCAGGCTAAGGTATTCTGGGAGAGATTAAGGTTAGAGAGATGCTTCAAGAGATGGGTGTGGGGGATGGTATTGAATGCCTTGGACAGACCTAGTATAACTGTGGATACTATTTTTCTAAAGTTACAGGCAAGATTTATTGTGTCTAAGGAGAGGAGGGCAGTGATAGTACTATGGCCAGGTCGGAAGCCGTTTTGGGTTGGAGTGATTAGTTGGTGATTGGCTAGGAATGGCATAAGCTGGAGGTGGATGCATTTTTCCAGAAGTTTTGAGAATGGGGAGAGGATAGCTATGGGGTGGTAGTTAGAGATGCTATTGTTTTTGCCTCCTTTATGGAGAGGTAGAATAAAGGTAGCACATCATAATTTGGGCACATAAGATTCCTGCATGGATCTATTGATCAGGATGCCAATGGGGAGAGTGATACCATCTGTGGCTATTTTTAGGAATGAAGATGAGATATTGTCAGGTGCATTGGAGCATGGTTTTAATTTAGAGAGTAATTTTTTTATGTGGGAGGTTGAGATGGGTTTAAGTTCAAATACTGGAGGAGGATTGGGCAGCGGGTGGTGTAGGGGATGAGGAAGATTGGATAGGTTGAGGGGAAGGATTATTGTTAGGGAAGGTCTTGGTCAGTTCTGCTATGGAGTTGGTGAAGAAGGAGTTGAATAGAGAGGCTATTTCGGGATCAGATTTGCTGGTGTCAGGGCAGGGGTTGTTTTTGGTACCTGGGTTGAGAAGAGAATTAATGGAATTCCAGAAATGTTTGGGGATTTTTGATTAGTTAGACTGGAGTTTGATATAGTAGGACTTTTTGTCTCTGATGATTTGTTTTTAGTGAGGTTGCAGAGTTGTTTATATTTAAGAAAAGTTTCTGGCTGCTTGTTTTGATGGTATGTTTTCCAGGATTTATCTCTTTGTAGCATAAGTTTTTTAGTATCTTTTGTTAGCCATGGGGCGGTCTTGGTTTTTACTCTTTTTTTCTTGGTGGAGCTAGGGAGTTGAGGACGTTTAAGAAGGTTGAATTGAAAAATTCTAAGGCGTTGTCTAGTGGAAGAGTTTTTAGGGGGTTCCAGATTGTTTGTTTTAGGGAGTCAGAGAAAGCAGTGGGGTTAAAGTTTGTGAGGTTGCATGTGTGAATATATTGGTGTAGGCGAGAAGAGGAGTGGGTAGCTCGGTGTATGAAAGCTGGCAAGTGGTCTAGGATAGTATACTAGAATCCAGTCTAGTGTGGTACCTGGGGGTTTGTTTTGTTGGGTCTGGTAATGGAGTTAGTTAGTTGGGTATAGTAAACAATATGTATAAAAGGCCATTTAGAAGGTATATGTATTTGCTTGTCAACCTGTTTTCATCTTCATGGATTAAAGAGCTGGTCAGATGCCTGAATTGCTTTGCTTTTTTGGTATTGTGTATGTGTTGCCTAGGAACATTTGTAAAGTTATTTTTACTTATTCTTTTTCCTGAGTAAAAGATTGACAAATGATGGGGGACACAGCACAGATAGTCTTTCCATAAAATAAGAGTTTGTCCTTAGGTACTTTAAGGTACTTTTAGGTATTTTAAGGTGCCCATAACTTTAATGTGAGACAGTTCAGCTGAGCATAATAATCTTCTTTATTGCAAAGAGAAACACATATGTGGAATGTGGGTGACTAGGAAAATCAACTTCCTGTCTCCCTGAACTACAGAATTATGGAATGTTTATACTTTCTTTCATTAAAAGCAACATTATTGTAGCAATCATAGAGCAACTGCTGACCAATTAAAATTGAACAGTATAGTACTAATTTTGCTAAGATCTCCTGCCTACTTATTTATGGCTTTCCTTATTAGGCATGAGTTCTGAATGCCATAAAGTAACTTTCTACAGAGAACAAATCTTTTTACATTTCTTACCCTGTCATCAATTGCTAATATTAGGTCCGGAAGCAAATCATCAGATATATGCTGAAAAACAATCAGGAATCCATCTTGTTATGAAAACATATTAGTAATGAAATGCATGCACTAACATTTTCCTTTCTCTGTGTGCCTCACCCTTCACACTTTCCTCATGTGAAAAACTGCAATGGCATATATACATTGGAGTTAATTAATCTCTTTGACTGCTGTGACTGCTGGAAAGAATAACATGTTCCTAGACAAATATTTCAGATCTGCAGTGCTTGTCTTGATCTTGACTGGAGGGATGCATACTTCTGTAAGAGAACTGAAGTCTGGATGATTTCTTTTTCATTAACAGTGGTAAGTAATGATATTCAGCCTTTGAGGGTGTGATTGATCGCCCACCTAATGGCTACACCCTAATTGGGGCAGTAATTGTCATCTCCTAACTAGAGTCCCGATCTGCTTGAGGAGATCAGATTGTATGTTTGTATTACAAGAGATTGTAACATGATCCCTCAGAATACAGGGAGGTATCCATGACCCAAATGACCAAAGAACACCACCAGCACATCCCACTAACCAGAAACAGTGGCTCATCTGGCAAAGGAATAACAGTCAAAAATAAGACAAGTATTTGTGTTGCTTACTAAGATACAGGGAAGTGGTCTTCAGAGGTGAAACAGTAGACAGCAAGGAAGAGGCAAGGAGTGGTGTGGGAGCACTACGTGTATGCACTCCTGGAGATGAGGGCAGACTATCCTACATCACTGAACTACCTCCATGCAGAAAAGTAGCAATACTATACATAGTGTGACCCTTCCTCACCTACATAGGCAGCCCACACTCAATTCCTCTATATATTGATAATGGCATACCCACAACTGTTTTGCACACCCTCTGCACATGCACACATACACATACTTTGCACGTATGTGTTCTGTGCCCTTGGTCTGCCAGTGTGTATTGCCGTGTAAATTTCTCTGATGCTGAACATGATGTAATTTGTGCATAATTATTTTCTACAAAAGTACAGGCTGTTGAATCATTGTTTGTAATGTTTGATGGATTGGGCTGGCAATCAGTATTTTTTAGTGGGTATGGTGACATTGCTTCAGTGTTTGGCCACCTCCCTGTATTCTACTCCCACACATTGCATGTGCTCACTCTTACATTCATGAAAGCTACAGAGTAAAAGGTGAGTAAAAAACAAATCTGCCCCTGTTCCCCCCAAGGGGAGTAAGATGTTTCCCACCCTTAAGGAAAAACATTAACACACAGGGAGAGGTGATACTTTATGACCATTGCAGTTGCTGGGTGAGCCTCCATAAAATTAAGAAAGAAAGAACCACAAACTATAGCCAATCATTTGAGACTTCAGTCTAATCAAACTCTTATAAGTTGCATAGAAACTGATACTTTTTTACTGAAGCATTAAAAAAATAAATAGATGAGTGCTTTAGCCCTTAACAGAGCTTCATCAGAGATTCAAGACATTATGTTTGTTTATTCTGTTTATTACTGTAAATTGAGTACTGAGTCTGACTGGGCATGGCATTTACAGCAGAGACTTAGAGAAGATAAGCTCCTTCAATAAAGAGTATGTCAGTAAAAACAATAATAATAAATATAATGCAAGTGAGCAGTAAACATTAAACATAGCCAGCAAATGTACATGCAGGGAGGTGGTGTGGGATAAGTGAGTAAATATAATAGCCAGCAAATGTACATGCAGGGAGGTGGTATGGGATAAGTGAGTAAATATAATAGCCAGCAAATGTACATGCAGGGAGGTGGTATGGGATAAGTGAGTAAATATAATAGCCAGCAAATGTACATGCAGGGAGGTGGTGTGGGATAAGTGAGTAAATCTACAATCATAAAGTTTTCTGTATAACACCACATACAGTGTAGCATGAGGTTTGCTTCAAAAATGAGATGAGCTTATTTTTAAAACTATTGCAGCAGGCCTGACTCTTAACCTGTATTGGCAAGATGTTCCATATTCAAGAACTTCTGATTTGAAATTAATTTCCTTAAAGCAGCAGAAAGTCCTATGAACTATCATTTCAAAATAGTGCAGATTTTTGTGTTAACTAGGAGCTACTGAACAAGATTTTAACTGTCGTACAGTTGAGACAGCAAGCAAGGCACACCTTAGCTCAGGGAAATTTATTGCAAAGAGAGCAATAATACACAATAGTAATGAATTTATATTTTTAATTTCTGTGATGCCGTAAAATTATTTACAAAAGAAAATGCATAATACATATTCATATAATCATGCTGAGTATATTTTAAATTAGTGTTAAGGGCAACAGATCATGTGTAACATATTCATCTGGTTCATAGGAATTTCAAGGTAGTTGAGTTTTGTGAGCATTTATGCCTTGACACAAAGATTGTAATCTTTGGAGCCATTGAGTGGTTTGTTGGATGTTTTTGTGGACATTATACTTATTTTTGATATATGACAACCTCGCTCTACTGACTGCGATTTGTCTGGTGTTTAGTTTTTCCATCATTTTTTATTTACCTGTTGGTGAAGATTTAAGTCCCTGATTCTGGCATCTGTAGAGAAACAAGATAACCAGACCATCTGTGTCTGTAATGACACAGAAGCTAAGCCATAGAGGTCCACTCAGGAGTCTACAAGATGCTGAATAAAGGGTCATTGCTTCTGGTCTCTCATGACAGCTCTTCTTCTTCTGGCTTTTCCTGGTTAGGGGTCGCCACAGTGGATCACATGTCTGCTCATGATTGGCAGTAGAGTTTTATGGTGTCGAGTTGCCAGCCCAGCACCCAGCCTTCCACGGAAGGCACACACATACACCCCTAGGGCCAATTTTGGGTGTCCAATCCACCTACAGCATGTCTGTGGGATGTGGGAGGAAACCGGAGCACCCAGAGGAAACCCACGTGACCATAGGGAGGATATTCAGACTCCACACAGAAGGTAACCCAGCCAAGGATCAAACTGGAGAGCCTCTTGCTGTGAGGCGACAACACTAACATCTGCACCACCGTGGCCGCTCCTGTCTCATGATAGCTCAAGATCTTTAAACCCATGGCTGTCTTACTTTGGAACCTCTGAGGTCTTTCTAGTTTTGTTTTGATATGTCTAGTGAAGTACCTCGTGAGGGGGGTATTGTACTCAATAACTTATCTAACTGATGTTGAATGTAAGAGGACAATGACCTCTTTAGATATGGATGATATTCCCTTGGCAATTAGCTGCACTAAGTGAAAGTTTTTTCTGAATTCTGGTGTCATGTGAGGATCAGAACATAGGGAATTATCAACCCATAGTCCAGTATCCCTAACAACATTTTTATTTTGAAATAGGTTATTGTCTGTGTTGTATGCTGAGGGGAGAGGAGGGATTGTCTACCAAATGTTGCATTTAATTTGAGCCCATTTTCAGTGCACCAGTTATTTACATTTGTAAGTCCTTGCTGAAGGGTTAAGGTGTTAGAATTGGATGACAATAACTCCCAGTTTGCACTCATCTGAAAACTTAGTTTGCCAGAGGTCTTGCTTTCCTGTCTAGAGATTAGGAATGTAAATTCCAAAAAGTGGCGTTCCAACATTGAGCCTTACTGGTCATCTTCTTTCTTTCTGTTGAGGCACCTGTCACTCTTGCCTTGTGTGTGTATGTGTGTATGTGTGTGTGTGTGTGTGTGTGTGTGTGTGTGTGTGTGTTTTGTTTTATTTTTTTTGTGTGTCCTTTTTTGTTGTCTGTCTTGCCATATAAGAATCTATTTTTGAAATGTTGAGATTACTTACATTACTTTTGTGGGATATGGTGTCTTATGCCTTGGCCCAGCCAAGATATGCTATGTGAACAGCATGACTGCTGTCAGTTGCATATGTAACCCTCTTGAAGAAGTTAACTAAGTTCATCTGGCAAGGTGTTCTGTTGATAATGCCAAGCTACTGCTGGTAACAACTAACGAGAATTTTGATATCATAGTTCATACGGCCAGTTATAATACATTCCATAGCTGTGCAAGTGAGACTCATCAGGCTGATGGGTTTGTGAATCCTGGGGTTGGTGGTAGGCACTCCCTTGTGGAGTGGCATCACCACTGTGGTGTGCCAAATGTCAGGAACAAAACCTGTAGCCTAACCTAGGTTAAACAGTTTGAGGATTGGCTATGGTAGAGCATGCTTAGTAATGTTTGGCATGCAACTAGGTGCATTGCAGACCCGATGGAAGAAGTATTTTTTATTGAAGTCTCACTTGTGACATAGGCAAACTTACATTTATATAAAAGTAATCAAACCATATTAACAAGTTCATATTTACAAACATTATACATGACATATATTGTTCTACACCAAATAATGTAAGCAACATTACATAAATTGTTCAATTCCTGCCTTCTCTTAAACCTCATTCCTCCTCCAAAGCATTTTTTTCTGCATTTAGGTTTTCCACAATTTCCATTATTTTTTCTGTGTACTTTACTCCTACCTTTTTCTAAATATCTCAGTTCGTGTTCTTTTATCTCTGTTGCAATAGTCATACTTCAAGTATAGGTGCTTTAGAATTTGATTTCAGTTTTCTAGTAAATGCTTTTTTGGCAGTCACCAGAATCACACTTAATAAGACTGTGGTACTCTA
This sequence comes from Protopterus annectens, assembly GCF_019279795.1. Classification (NCBI taxonomy): domain Eukaryota; kingdom Metazoa; phylum Chordata; order Ceratodontiformes; family Protopteridae; genus Protopterus; species Protopterus annectens. The sequence continues at coordinate 929,714,951 of NC_056748.1, read as the reverse complement.
CGCAATTCATATCCTGTATACAAGCTCGATGAAATTATTGTCTTAGTTACACACGTTTGCTCACTCAGTATTCCTGACACGGTACTCTGTATGGGAATTTTAAGGTCTGTTAAATCATCACACTCCAAGAACATATGCACACAGGTACCTCTTTCTTCCGCATTACACCTCCAACATTTGCCATTTAAATGAAGAAAATTATTTGTAGTCTGCTTGAGGTATAAATGTATCCATGCAAACAATCCCAGACAAAAATCCTAAATCTTCTAGATTTTGTTGTATATTTGAGTACCATACATTAGTCCTCCCATTGTTACTTTTTGAATTGCTTATCTAATCTATTTTCCCAATCTTTTTAGACCTCCTCTGATTGCTTCCTATAGTTACTGTTTAATATTTTATATGCCCTACTAATTATCTCTTTTTTTAACAGCAGCTTCTGTTCTAGATTTATTTAAAAACTCAGCCAGTACAGGTCTTTCTTTTAGGGTTCTTCTACTCCTTTCTCTTTGCCTTCCATATCAGGGAGTGTTATCAGCATAAAGACAATCACTAGCCTGCAATGCCTTCTTGACCTCCTCCTATTCAATCCTGATCCAACATGAGGTTCTTCCAAACGTTTTCTATATTACAACTATATTTATGCATTTTCCACATTTCTTGCCTTCTCATCTTGATCCTTCACCTTATATTCTTTCCTTTGTTTTTTTGCACATTCAGTTGCTGTCTAATTTTTATCTACTTCTAGTTTGATTTTCATTCCAGCTTGATGCCAATATGCTTCTGCTAGACTAAGCAGGGAAGCCATCTTAAATTTATTCTCCTCATGTTTCAAACCTTTCACTATTTTGGGTCCTGTGAGGTCAGCAGATTTGTGTGCAGTACCATGATTGCAGATCTGTACATGTAATCAGTTTCAAGGCGGTCCATACCACCTTTGGAATTGGGAATATATAATCTTGGTCTGCACTGATTTTTATAAATCATTTGGTGAGCATGAATCATCCTTCTTGTTTTCCTGTCTAATCTATCCAACACATTTTGGAGCCAGTCAGTCACTCCAAAACTGTAAGTTAGGACAGAAAGAGCAAATTGATTTATAGCTTGAATTTTGTTCCTAGATGTCAACACTGTTTTCAGGATTAATTTAATCTTCTAAAATATTCCTTACTAAGTTTTATTCGCATTTGTTCATGTTTTATTGTTGCTCCCTCATGAATTCCCAAATATTTATAAACTCACTCTTACTCAAGTTCTTTTATATCACATTCTTATCCCAATCTAATGTGTTCTTGGTGTTGCAGTTTTCCTGCTTTATAGGTTACTTTTGCACATTTATCAAGACCAAATGACATTCCTATATCATCTGAAAAAGTTTTGACTACTTGCAGCTGTGCTTTCAGTTCCTCATCTGATGAGCTCTACAGTTTTAAATCATTGACAAAGAGAAGATAAGAGGTCTTTACACTTTGTTGTTTTCTAGGAGCCAAATTATAGCCATGGCCTAATCTGTTAAGTAGACAGCTTAATGGGTTAAGGGCAAGACAGAATAGCAGCGGTGACAGGGAGTCACCCAGAAGTATTCCCCATTGAATTTTTATCCCAGGTATAATAATTTGAACTTTATCATGGCTTAATTGCAAAGTGGTCTGCCACTGTTCCTGGTCACTGTAATGTAGTCGATCAGTGTAGGGTGTAGCTTATACATTTTTAAACACTCTTTTGTACGTGAATGTGGGATACTGACAAATGCTTTTTTGTAGTCAATCCATGCCATACTTAGATTCTTTCCCTTTTTGCAGTTCTTCATTATGATTTTATTTAGCAACAAATGATCCTTTGTTGCATATGACTTTCTTTTATTACCTTTTTGTCCTATTGCCATGATTACATTTTCTTCTAATAACTATAAACTCTGTCGACATCAATTCCAGTGTATAGTTTATACATTGTTGGAAGGCAAGTTATTGTTCTATAATTTTTAGGGTAGTTTGCATTGTTTTTCCTGTTGTTAGCCAGGTTGGTGTCTGTTTGGGGTGCGCATATAAATAGTTCTTACTCATGGCTAAATTTTCATGCGAAGATGCTAATACTTTTATCCAGAAGTTAGGTACTGCATCTGGGCCTGGGGTTTTCCAATTAGAGGCTTTTCTTAACTTTGTTTCAATCTCTCTGGCTGTTACTTCATCCCATTTCATATCCTGTACATTTGAACTTCTTATTCTTTCTTTTACTTCTTCTATCCATTTAGCATCTTTGTTATGTTCCTCAGGATCTTCATAGATATTTCTCCAAAAATGTATCTATTTCTTCTTTTTTGGGTGGTCTTTCAATTCTTTTTGCCTAGTTTCCCAATTCTCTATAGAACTTTTTGGGGTCATCAGTAAATTGATTATTTTGTACTTTTCCTTTGTATTTATCTGTGTATCTTATAAGTTTTTTTGCCTGTGCTGAGATTTTTAGTGCACTATGTGTAATGGTGCAAGATAGATCCTGATCCGAAATAATATTGCCCATTTCTTTTATCATGTCTATCTTTGTGAGTATTTTTATCTGTCCCTTTTCTATACTCTTCTAACAGTGACACTTCTTGTCTTAATTGCTTTATAGTTTATTTTATTTGATATTTTCATAATGGTATTTGATTTCTCCCCTTCCTTTGCCTCACTACCCTGCATTCTTGTGGTAGAATTGTATCTGTTATTAATTTAGCTGCACAGTAACATATCTGGTTTACTTCTGTTACATCGCATGGATCTCAATGGACAGTCCTAATTACTGTGTTCATTTGTTTTATCAGACTTCTGACTTTTGGGGTTTTATTGACCTTCTGCCGTCTATTTCTCTCATTGATCTTAATATATCTATCCATGCCTATTAAATCAAGCAACTATTCTCTTAGCTCATTTTCTTCCAAACTGAGGGCACATCCCTTGTTTTCCGTTTCCTGGGGGCATTCTACAGAAAGTTCTATAGCATCTTCCTGTGGCACATTCTCTTCAACTTCATCCTGTGCCATCTGTTGCTCTGTCATATGGGAACTCACTGGCCTATCACTCCTCAATGTTGACTGCATCAGAGTTGCCACAGTTTCCTGTTCCTTCCCTTGCTGTCAAGTCTGTATGACTGTTGTTATTCTCCATAAGGCTCTGTGCCTAATATTGCACTCTTTCCTTATTTCTTGAATTAGAACCCCAGCTTCAACATTATCCATTTATACATTGAATTGTAGCTTTTGGCTTCAGTTATATATAAAAGCCTTAACTGTATAGCTCTAAACATTTCCTTCAAGTCAGGTAAACGTAAACCTCCATGTTCGATTGGGAGGATCAGCTTATCATACTTGATCCTTTCTCTCTTCCCCTCCCAGATAAAATCCTTCAACTCTTTATTGATTACTATTCACAACTTCTCCTCTGGATGTTAAAAATATGCCTGAGCTTTGTATAAAACTAAAGGGACTAAAACATTTTTACTGCTTGTATCTTGCTATCCATGTTCATAGGCAAGAGCTTCCAGTTTCTCGTTTTCATATTATCTTTTGTTTAGTTTCTTCCCACACATCCTTAGCTGCCAAAATAGTATCCTTTTTAATCCACACTCCTAAATACATAATTTTATCATGTCCTTATACTATGGGTATTGCTGAACCAATTCATTTGTGTGTACATAGTTTTTAGTTGTAGCCCTTATTTTACCTTCATTAATTTTATATCCTGAAAAAATGGAACTGTCTTGCAATGTTACACAACACTAAGTTGTCCTTTTCTGGTTCCATTAGGTACAAAGCAATATCATCTACAAATAAAGCCAACTTTTCTTGAACACTTTACCAGTAATATCCTTGAATTTCTGAATCCTTTATTTTCTTTGCCTTTGATTATAAATATAACTAAAATAACGAAAGGGAAAGAAGACACCCCTGCCTGTTTCCTCTGTTAAAAGTCAAAGTCTGCACTCTTGTGGCAGGAGAGGGCTGAGATCATCTACACGAGCTGGAAACTGCTGCTGGAATGCTCATTGTATGCTTCAGTGATTGGCCTTAAGGCGCAGTTAGTGTAAAATGTGCGTTATTCTGATTGTATACATGCCTCGCTTTGGCGTGAAGCTGCTCTTTACATTGCAGAGGTTATAGGTACTTTGTCTACCCACAGTCACCAGACGTGGACATTTCCTTATAAAAGCTACCTCAGAACTTTACTCATGTGGCAACTAGTTTGCATGGTTAGCAGCTTTTATGTATTTAGTTAGGCTATTTAGGTCTGCATTACCGTATTATAGCACCCAGAACTGTCGCTGCTAAGAGAGCATCTGGTTTGGGTACTGGCCAGCATTGCTGGTTAGGTTAGCTGCAGATTACACAAGTAAGCACTCTTCTCTCATCTGGTTACAAACACCCTACACTCCTTTCTTTCAAGAACACAGTAGGACCTGCAACCATGGATGGGCACTTTCATGCTATTTCTGCATCCAGCTTCCTGAGGCAATGTAGCAATTGCCTTATGTACACTGACAACCATTTAATTCTCGGACAGACGAATACAGTATGTGAAAGTTGTAGATACACACTGACACTGGGAGTCTAGACTTTCACAGACATAAAAGGCTACAAACAGGTTGTCAGTGACTCATACACATCACTGACTGCACCCACGAAGGACTACAGAAATAGACCTGCATATGCAGAGGTGCTCACATGTAACGTACCCAAATCTCAAAGGCTTTTCAGGTGCAGTTCTCAGAAACTTTACATGCACACAAACAAGACAATTCCCATCACAAAACAAAAAGCCACATCTCATTGTGTCTCATCTACCAAGCCCATAAGGTGAAACACTCCACAACTGATATTCTGGTCATAGGAGACTCCATTGAGACACACTGATGTCCCTCTTACCAGATTAGATAAGGAGAAGGTTACCGTTAGTTGTGTGTCAGGGGCCAGGATTTGCCAGGCCATGCAAGCACTCAGGTCACTTACCCCTAAGAACCAGTATGACTCCATCGTAGTCCATGTGGGCATAAATGACCTGTGACATACTTCCTTGGACTATATGAAGAGAGGCATGATTGAGCTCTCAGAATGTGTGGCACAGGCAGCTTACAAGCCTAGCATTGAGCAGTATTCTATCATCTCCAAAGATGATGCCACGATACCAGCAAAAAATGATCAACCTTAACATTTGGCTTAGCTACTGGTGTAATTCCAAAGGGGTCCAATACTTGTCAGCCTGGGATGACATGGTTGACAGGCCACACTGCTTTACCAGGGTGATCTTCACCTGTCAACTCAAGGCTTTCGGATATTGGCCAAAACAGTATCCACCCCTATACTGTCTTTTTAGGCATTGCCAAACAGACAAATCTTACAACGTAATAAAATATGGTACTCACATATATGGGAGAGAGCTGCACCCCCTACCCCAAGTGTGATGTCCTCATTGGTAACATCAGATCACAAAGTAATCACCCTTGAAATAAAGGTAAAACTAGTCCCTCCACCAAACCCCCAAAACGTTAAGAACTTCTCTAAGGTTAATTACCTCATACTGAGGGACAGCATAGCTAGTTTCTAAGCTCCTCCAAATCCAAAAAACACAGAAACCTATGCAGAGGTGTACACAAAAGCCCTGTATGACCATATAAACAGCTGCATAGTAATGACACTACCAGATCAATATAAACCCAGGTCAGACTGAAAAAACAAGCCAGGCTGCTGGACCCCTGGTATTAATAGATTGTACGACAAAAGAACTAAGAGAGGAATGTGCACAACAGAACAAAAAGTCCCTCACCTGTCTAAAGAAATGAATCAGGGTACTAGTCAAGTCTCTTTTAGGTAAAAATAACCTCCAAAGCTAAGCATAATCATAAGGCATTTTTCAGTTTTGTCCACAGTCTTAAGGGCAACATCCAACAATGTGCATAATTAGTTGTAGACGGCATTACCTATTTTCAGCCAGAAGATACACAGCAAATCTTCTGGCCAGCAAATTCCGCTGAAACATCACTTTCCCATTGCATCCTTTTGTCCTCCAAGAAGTACTCTCCACCATTCCACTGCCAATTATCACCAAAGAGCAGGTTTATACTGTGCTTGCTAAAGCTAAAACAATAACCTCCAAAAAAGAAACAATCTTAAATTGTATACTCACCAATCAACCCAACATCTGTCAACTCCCCAAGAGTTCATATATACACTCAAAAGCTGGAGATGGGCACCTCTCAAATACCTCCCATTAGACAAGGCAGCAGAGTTATTTAACTCCACCTCCTTAGCATCCTAAACAAGCTTGCCCCACCTAGAACAATTGGATAAAACCCAGCTACACCCCATGGCTAAGCAAAGAAACAAGAAGCTTACTAAAAGCAAGAGACAAAGCCTGGGACAATTGGCACCATAACAAATCACTAACCAATCATCAGAAAAATCTAGAACTAAGAAATTCTGCCAAACAACATATAAGACAAGACAAAAAAGAATATTATGCTAAAATACAGCTAGAACATCAAGGAAACCTACAACAGTTTTGGTCAGCAATCAAGAAAATAATTCAGCTTGGTCAAATTACTACCCCCTCCCCAAACACTGACAACACCATAGATGACACACCCACACAGTTTAATACATTTTTCACCAATTCTATACTCAAACTAACAAACACTAGCCACCCCCCACTCCTTTCTCTCCAACGTAAAAACAACAATAACTTCTGCCTACAGCCTATTCCTACTGCCACCATAAAAAAATACCTCAAAAAACTCAAATCAGCAACCCTAACTGCAGACAACCTACCTGCAGATTATCTCAAAATCGCTGCAAAAGCCATCTTGTACCCTGTCTCCATCCTTATAAACCGCTCCATCACTGAACAACAGGTCCCAACTATCTGGAAAATAGCCCACATCATTCCACTACATAAAGGCGGCAGCTCTATAGAACTTTCCAACTATCGTCCAGTTGCTATCCTCTCTCCACTATCAACAGTTCTGGAAAAGTGCATCCATACTCAATTCCTCCACTATATCCTTACTTACAATCTACTATCCAAAACTCACCATGGATTCCATCCACACCACAGTACAACACACACTATAGACCCAGTCTCACATAGTACCATCTCAACCTCAAATCATACACATAAACACACAAAGACATACTCGGAGGCTCTGATCAAAAATCTACCAAAACAGCAGAGGCCACCAAAGCAGACACCCAAACAACCACCACCTCAGAACACAACACCTGAAACACATACACCTCACAGTCAGAGTGTCAAACAGTCACAGCCCTTAAGGCCAAACACAATGCCAGACACACTAGTCATTGGTGACTCCATAGTCAGACACACTGACGTCCCGCTCACCAGACTGAGTAAGGAGAAGGTCACTGTAAGCTGCCTGTCGGGCGCTAGAATCCGCCACATAACGCAAGCACTCAGGTCTCTCAACAGCAGGTACAAATACGACTCAGTCATTGTCCACGCTGGTGTAAACGACCTGAGACGTACCTCCTTGGACTACATGAAAAGAGACATTGAGGAGCTCTCTGATTATGTAGCCCAGGCAGGTATGACCCTGACCTTGAGCAGTATCCTACCTTCACCAAGAATGATGCCACAATACAGAGATAAGATGATCAGCTTTAACAATTGGCTTAAACACTGGTGTCATTCAAAGGGGATCCAGTGTCTGTCTGCCTGGGATGACATGCTGGACAAGCCACGCTGCTTCTGAGGGACGGCTTGCACCTGTCACCCTGGGATTCCAGATATTGGCAAAGGCTCTTGCCACCCCATAGTGCCTTTTTAGGCAAAGCTCAAATTCTAAACCTACCAACCTAGAACACAAAAAGGAAAAAACTAAGGGTAATGCTGCTCAATGCCAGAAGTCTAAATCTCAAAATGCACGCTTCGAGGCCCTTCTCAGTATGGAGAACATCGATGTCTGTGCTGTGACAGAAACCTGGTTCAAGGCTCCTGAGAGCACCCCAGCACTATCAGGTTTTACCTCATATCATGCGTTCCGGCCCCAAAATCCGGACAATACCAAGAAAGGGGGGGTATCCATATTCATCAAGGACACCCACACCTCAAGACTGGTGGCAACGCACGATGCATCGGAGACCATCCAGGTGCAATTAACCATAGGCAAGACTGCTCTGCAAATTGTAGCATGCTACAGGCCACCCTCACAAACTCAGGAACCTCACATGGCCTTCCTGAAAACACTAGAGGGGATAAATGTATCACCTAACACCATCATACTAGGTGACTTCAATTACCCTAATATAGACTGGGAACACTACTCAAGCCCAAACACCCTAGCCCAAAAGTTCCTGGAATTCATAAACTCAAATGCCATGGAACAACTAGTCACCATCCCCACAAGAGGAGATAACATACTTGATCTCATCATCACGAACATGGGAGCACAATGTTCAACACCGGAAGTATACCCCTCACTGGTGAGATCAGATCACAAACTAATCTCGCTGGAGGTCCTCATCCCACCTCCACCTGAAATAAAAAGACCACAGTAAAGAACTTCTCAAAAGCCGACTTCACACTTCTAAAGACTAGTGTGGTCTCCTTTAAGGCCCCGAGCAGTGGAAAACAGTACTCATGCCGCTGAATCACTTACAAATGCCTTCTACCAGCACCTGCAGGACTGCATGGATAAGGCAATCCCAAGCAAAACAAAGACTCTTTGTACCAAAGGCAAGCGTCCAGTCTGGTGGACCCCAGCCATAAACAAACTCTACAACAAAAGGAGGAAGCTACTACAAGATAGAGCAAAATCCTTAAAAGGTAAGACACCCTTGATCACTATAAGTAAAAAACTAAGAGCTCTCATAAAATCATCCAAAGCAAATTTTGAGAGAAAAATAGCTAAAGACTCAAAAGACAATCATAAGGCCTTCTTTAGCTATGTTAGAAACCTGGGAGGAAACTCCCAGATATGCTCAGAACTAGTTCAAAATGATGTGAAGATTACTGATCCTACAGACATTGCCAACATACTGGCTGACAGGTTCAGTGCAAACTCCCCCCCCCCAAAAGGAGAGATATCTATACTAAGCGATTGCAGCCCCCCAAACATCTCCAACGCCCAAGTGAGAACTGCTCTCTCCAAAGCAAAAAACACAGCATCCATGGGACCTGATGGTGTCCCCGGCTGTGTGCTACGAACTCAATGATGAATTAAACCCACAGCTAGGACAGCTGTTTAATCAAAGTCTTACCTCTGGATACGCACCCAGGAGTGGCGCACTGCAACTGTGGTCCCACTTCACAAAGGCGGTGCCTCCACCGACCTTGGAAATTACCGGCCCATTAGCTTGACAAGCCTTATCTGCAAAGCCATGGAGAGGATCATAATGGACCTCATAAATAAAGACATAGGAATTTGCAGACTTTGGATCCAACCCAGTTTGGCTTTGTCAAAGGCAGATCATGCCTTTTAAACTTGGTTGACTTTTGAAACAGTCACCAAAGCCATTGATGAGGAAAGGCAGTCCATACAGCCTACCTCGATCTGGCGAAGGCCTTGATACAATACCCCACTCGGGTATCATTGAAAAACTCATCAGCTTAAATGTTAACCCATACATCACAAGATGGGTTGCAAACTGGCTGAGTGACAGAACCAACAGGGTCAGAGTTGCTGGCGCCATGTCAGACTCAAAGCCTGTCACAAGTGGTGTCCCACAGGGCTCAGTCCTGGGCCCACTCTTGTTTGGCATCTACTTTTCGAAGTACAAGCAAACACAGGAGGGTTATGGCTGACAAAGTTTGCAGATGACTGCAAACTGGGCGCCATAGTAGAAAACACATCTGACACAGATATCCTTCAGAAGGGTCTCACAGAAACGGATAACTGGTGCCAGAGCCATGGCCTAAAGTTAAATGCCAAAAAATGCATAGTCATACCCTTCGGGAAAAACAAGGTTGCCCCTAGCTACCAAATAGGTGGCAATCCACTGAGCACAGAAGAAGTTATCAGGGACCTAGGGTCCCAGGTTGATAGTAGTCTGTCATTCGACACCCATGTAGCTAAAGTAGTTAGGAAGACCTTCTACATTGCCCACCTCATCATGAAGGGATTCTCATCTAGATCAAGGGAGGTCATAGTCTCCTTTACTCATCACTCATCAGACCAATGATTGAGTACAATGCCCCATTCGAATGTATCTGACCCGACACTTGCAGCAGCAGGAGAGGCCACAAAAGTTCCTCACCAAAAGGATAAAGGGTCTCAAAAATCTGTCCTATGCTGCCCGACTGAAAGAACTCCAGCTCTATTCAGTCGCACGCTTGCTCAGAGGTGACCTTTGCCTAACATACAAGGCCATGTCAAACCCAGATTTGATGAATATGCTTCACCTCAAAAATCTAGATCCATCAGAGCCACAAGGGCGGAGACTTAAACCTCGACACGGCTATTAATAGGGCGTGCTGGAGGGATAGATTCATCACCCAAAGACTCCCTATGCTGTGGAACAAAATCCCGGTATATGTGAGGCAGAGCACCTCGCTGGCCTTGTTCAAGAGAAATCTTGACCAATGGATGGGAGATCGCAGATATACCCCAGGGATTACCTCAGTGTCACTGCTCGACAGAGGCACAGCAAAATAATGGGTATAGTTCCCCATACTAAAGGGGTGGCGTAAGCCACAAAACGATGGGCTAGGCTTGTAAATGCCCTCGGGCAGATAGCCTAGTATGAACCTATGAACCTATGAACCACTGCCCTTCTAAGGTTCACTAACTCTGTCAACCTTCAAAGAAATGAAGGTAACCTGGTCTCATATATCTTTCTGGACCTCTCAAAAGCATTTGACATGGTCTCACATTCCAGACTGTTAAACACACTAACAGAATTTAAAACTGGCCACTCTATATTCACCTGGTTCCAGAGCTATCTCATTGGGAGGCAGCAAGCAGTCAAATGGGGTAATTCCCTCTCTCTACTGCTGGCAGTTACCTTAGGGGTCCCATAAGGATCCATTCTTGTCCCTCTTCTCTTTACATTATTCACTAACAGCCTACATATTGTCACTAATGAAGCCATGTTAATACAATACGCCAACGACCTTAATTTGTGCAGCCCCAACACACCACCATATTCAGGAAATAACACAGCAAGCCTTCTTTAAAGTAGAAACCTGGCTAACCAATGCCCAGTTAATACTCAATCCCAACAAAACAAAACTCATCCTGTTTCACCATACAAGATCCCCAGACCTCTCTTTGCTATTCAAAATCACCCAGAAAACAATATCATCATCACTGCAGTCTCCCACACCAAACTCCTGTGAGTAGTAATAGACCAAAACATGAACTTTGAACTCCACATAAATCAAACAATCAAACAAAGTCCACAAAAAATGGGTAGCCTGTACAGGAACAAACCTTTCTTCACAGACAAATCCAAAATCTCCATTGCCAGAATCCACCTTCTCTCCACACTCCTATATGCGTTTCCCATCCTTACTCACCTCAAGAAAACTTACATAAACAAACTAGATAGCTGCTATAATAAAATAGCAAAGTTTGCTACAGATGCCAGCTACAGATCCCATCACTGTCACGCTTTCAAAGAACACTCATAGGTAGAATTCCCCAACCTACTAATTTTTAACCAGCTCTCCATGGCCCACCAAATGCTCAACCAACCTGAAAAAACACCCGCTCTCAAAGGCCTACTTGCTCATTGTTCCAATAACTGGACCCTGTGCTACAGTAACACTAAACATCACTAAAAGTAGCAATAATGTTGGTGACTTGCTATACTCAAAACAGTATCGCCAAAATCTGGAACTCCCTACTCATCGATATTAGATCCACCTCCAGCACCACCAAGTTTAAGAAACTACTGAATGATCACCTAACATCTACCTGGCTCTGCTCATGTAATAATCCTGGATAACGTACCCTCACTTAGATATAACCTCTAACTGCACTTCTATCCACTCTATAACTCCTGTAACCTCCTACTCCCTTACCTATATCCCCTTGTTTTCCTCACTCAGATATAACCACTAACTACACTTCTGTCCACTCTATAACTCCTGTAACCTCCTTCTCCCTTACCTATATACCCTTGTCTTCCTCACTCAGATATAATCTCTAACTGCACTTCAATCCACTCCATAACTCATATAACCTCCTCCTCCCTTACCTATATCCTCTTGTCTTCCTCACTCAGATATAACCTCTAACTGCACTTCTATCCACTCTATAACTCATGTAACCTCCTCCTCCCTTACCTATATCCCATTGTCTTCCTCACTCAGATATAAACTCTACCTACACTTCTATCCACTCTATAACTCCTGTAACCGCCTCCTCCCTTACCTATATCCCCTTGTCTTCCTCACTCAGATATAACCTCTAACTGCACTTCTATCCACTCTATAGCTCCTGTAACCTCCTCCTCCCTTACCTATATCCCCTTGTCTTCCTCACTCAGATATAACCTCTAACTGCACTTCTATCCACTCTATAGCTCCTGTAACCTCCTCCTCCCTTACCTATATCCCCTTGTCTTCCTCACTCAGATATAACCTCTAACTACACTTCTATCCATTCTATAACTCCTGTAACCTCCTCCTCCCCCCTTACCTATATCCCCTTGTCTTCCTCACTCAGATATAACCTCTAACTGCACTTCTATCCACTCTATAGCTCCTGTAACCTCCTCCTCCCTTACCTATATCCCCTTGTCTTCCTCACTCAGATATAACCTCTAACTGCACTTCTATCCACTCTATAGCTCCTGTAACCTCCTCCTCCCTTACCTATATCCTCTTGTCTTCCTCACTCAGATATAACCTCTAACTACACTTCTATCCACTCTATAACTCCTGTAACCTCCTCCTCTCCCCTTACCTATATCCCCTTGTCTTCCTCACTCAGATATAACCTCTAACTGCACTTCTATCCACTCTATAACTTCTGTAACCTCCTCCTCCCTTACCTATATCTCCTTCTCTTCCTCACTCAGATATAACCTCTAACTACACTTCTATCCACTCTATAACTCCTGTAACCTCCTCCTCCCTTACCTATATCCCCTTGTCTTTCTCACTCAGATATAAACTCTACCTACACTTCTGTCCACTCTATAAATCCCTTACTTATATTCCATTGTCTTTCTCACTCAGATATAACCTCTAACTGCACTTCTATCCACTCTATAACTCCTGTAACCTCCTCCTCCCTTACCTATATCCCCTTGTCATCCTCACTCAGATATAACCACTAACTACACTTCTGTCCACTCTATAACTCCTGTAACCTCCTCCTCCCTTACCTATAGCCCCTTGTCTTCCTCACTCAGATATAACCTCTAACTGCACTTCAATCCACTCCATAACTCCTATAACCTCCTCCTCCCTTACCTATATCCTCTTGTCTTCCTCACTCAGATATAACCTCTAACTACACTTCTGTCCACTCTATAACTCCTGTAACCTCCTCCTCCCTTACCTATATCCCCTTGTCGTCCTCACTCAGATATAACCTCTAACTGCACTTCTATCCACTCTATAACTCCTGTAACCTCCTCCTCCTCCCTTACCTATATCCCCTTGTCGTCCTCACTCAGATATAACCTCTAACTGCACTTCTATCCACTCTATAACTCCTGTAACCTCCTCCTCCCTTACCTATATCTCCTTGTCTTCCTCACTCAGATATAAACTCTAACTACACATCTATCCACTCTATAACTCCTGTAACCTCCTCCTCCCTTACCTATATCCCCTTGTCTTCCTCAATCAGATATAACCTCTAACTACACTTCTCTCCACTCTATAACTCCTGTAACCTTCTCCTCCCTTACCTATATCCCCTTGTCTTCCTCACTCAGATATAACCTCTAACTACACTTCTATCCACTCTATAACTCCTGTAACCTCTTCCTCCCTTACCTATATCCCCTTGTCTTCCTCACTCAGATATAAACTTATTGGTTGGGAGGGTGGCCTAATGGTTAAGCTGTTTGCCTTACAAATGCAATGTGCAGGGTTTGAATCTCACAGGGGATAACTGGCTAGGTTTAAAATGGCTCGTGAGGGCAGTTAGCCTAGTACTAACCTATGAACCTATGAACCTACCTACACTTCTGTCCACTCTATAACTCCTGTACCCTCCTTCTCCCTTACCTATATCCCCTTGTCGTCCTCACTCAGATATAACCTCTAACTGCACTTCTATCCACTCTATAACTCCTGTAACCTCCTCCTCCCTTACCTATATCCCCTTGTCGTCCTCACTCAGATATAACATCTAACTGCACTTATATCCACTCTATAACTCCTGTAACCTCCTCCTCCCTTACCTATATCCCCTTGTCTTCCTCACTCAGATATAAACTCTACCTACACTTCTGTCCACTCTATAACTCCTGTACCCTCCTCCTCCCTTACATATACCCCCTTTGTCTTCCTTGCAGTTGTAAACTGTATTCTGTCAGATGACATACTAAATGTACTGTAAGAATCTAAGACATGCTGTACTGTATTTGTACTTTATTTATGTGTTAATCTCATCTCTCATGTGTATATTTATTTGATTAATCTCCTATGTATGTAAATTGCTTTACTGATCTCTGCTAGACTGTAAGTAGATAAGTATAAGCTGTATAGTAAACTTTTTCTTGGAGTACTAGACATGTATTAGTAAAAATGTAATTTGCTGAAGCTTTTCTTTTCGGCCTCTGCTGAAAATGGACACTGTTGTCCAGTCAGACCATCCCGGTAAACAAATGTTAAATAAATAAATAAAAACATGGCTTCAGTGGGGGATGACGATATACCAGGTTGCCGGTTAAAAAGCGTAAATCAGGACTTTTCAGGCTTATTAGGATCTTTATTTAACCACAGCTTCAGGACTTGCTTTATCCTGATAGAGTGGAAAACAGCAACAGTCATCTGTCTGCATAAAGGTGGGCCATCTACTGACTGAGGAAATTATAGACGCACAAGTGTGACTAGTCTTATATGTAAGGCTATGGAAAGAATTATCATGGACACGATAAATAATGACATAGGAAACCTCCAAACACTGGACCTGACCCAATTTGGCTTTGTCAATGGCAGGTCATGCCTACTGAATCTGGTGGATTTCTTTAAGAAAGTCACTAAGGCCACTGATGAGGGTAAAATAGTACATAGAACGTATCTTGACCTAGCCAAAGCATTTGACACAATTCCCCATTCCTATATTATAAATAAATCGACAAAACTGGGCATAAATCTCTACGTCACCAGATGGATAACCAATTGGCTTGTGGACAGGACACATGCGGTTAAAGTGGCTGAATCCAGATCAGGCAAGAGGACAGTTACTAGTGGTGTGCCACAGGGCTCAGTGCTGGGACCACTCCTGTTCCTAATATACTTCTCTGAAGTCAAGGCTGATGTGGAAGGCCTTTGAATAACAAAGTTTGCCGATGTCTGTCAGCTGGGGGCAATCATTGAATCTTCGGTGATGTAGATATCCTTCAGGACGGTGTAGATCAGACAAATTATTTGTGCTAGAACCATGGCCTAAAAATAAATGTGAAAAAACACATTATCATACCATTTGGGAAGTCAAATACCTCTGCAAATTAACATCAATAGCACACCCCTAAGACTAGATTCAGAGATATAGGTACACAGATAGATAGTAGCCTGAACTTTGACCACCATGTGTTCACAGTGGTGAGGAAGTCCTTCTATGTGTAACAGTTTATAAGTAAAGGTATGGCATCCAGATCCAATGAAATGATATCCCGCAGTACTCAGCCCTCATTAGACCAATTATAGAGTAGAGTGCACCATTTGGCACGTACTTGACTAGGCAATTACAGCAGCTGGAATGACCCCAGAGGTTTCTCACAAACTCCTCAGGTTCTAAACAACATGTCCTAAATGAATAGACTAAAAGCCCTATCCCTTTACTCTATCTCCTACCGACTATTAACAGGTGACCTAGGCATGACCTGCAAGGCACTCACAAATGCAGCCTTGATGGAGCTGCTATACATCTGCAAGTCAACCAGCATGAGAATCATCTGATCTGTTGAATCTAAACTTAGTCAGCAACTCAAACAAAACATGCTGGAGAGGCAGATGTGTATCTCAGAAATTGTCCCTTCTTTGGAACAGGCTTCCTATTCATGTTAAGCAGAGCTCTTCTTTGGCCCTCCTCAAGCACAATGTGCATAAATGGATGGGGAATCACAAATTCGCACCTGAGGTGGTGCCTGTGTCCCTTATAGTAAAGGGCAGAATAAAAGATAATCAAGGCATAGACACAAACCCATGCCATCATCTTGCCCCTAGGGGCCATATATTGGGTGCAATTGGGTTATGTTGGCAAGACTGGTTAGGACTTTTAAGCCATTAGCCTAGTAATCTTCTATGAACCTATGAATCTATGTTCAGATACAACTTATCAGAGAGGAACCCTTCTAATTTGATTTTTGCCCTGATCCCTCATATATCCTTATTATTGCACCAGACAATGCAAATTCATCCACTGTCCTACTCATAAAATCCCAGTTAGGCTATTGGATGCTTTCTGTGCATCAAGATCCATCAGCAGCAGCATTTTCTTACATTCTGCTTTCTTCTGGATCATTCTTGTTATATTAATGTTGTCAAATGTTTGCCTTCCCTCCACAAAATCACATTGATCCATATCTATCAATTTTTGGTAGCACTTTTGCCATTCTTTTAGCCATTATAGACATAAACACTTTATAAATGCAGTTTAAAATTGAATAGGATGATATGAAGCTGGAGCTGATGAATCTTTACGATCTTTAGGTATTACAGTCACCACAGCTTTTCTCCAGGATGTTGGTGCCTCCCCTCCTTTTAAAATATTGTTAAAGAAAACCATACAGATATTTAGCACTTTATTCCCTCATAGCTTCTAAACTTCCACCAAAATACCATGTATTCCTGGAGACTTTCCTGCAGATTGGTTATACATCCCCATTTTTATCTCATCTCCTCCTACCTTAACTGTTAATTATTGAGCCTCATCTGCCTCTAACTTTGGCTTATTTAAGTCTTCCATAAATATTTTCATTTATTCTTTTTCTTGATTTCCCCATTTCTCTGCTTTATACAAATTTTCATAACATTTCCAAAATATCTTTAATGCCTCTGCAGAATCTCTGGTTATTTTTCTTGTTATAGGCTCCCCAAGTTTAGCAACAACTCTTTCTACTTTCTTTTTCCTACGTCATTGTGTGAAAAGTTTTTCTGCTCTTGGAGTTATTATCAAAAACAATTGCTAAATATAGTATTTCTAGACCTGTGTATATTAGTACTTCCTTATTTTCTCTTTATCACTCTGCAATTGTGCCTCTTCTTGTTCTGTGAGATTCCCCTCAATCTATAATACTTTAACCTTTGTCAGCCCCTCTAAATAATTCTTATTACGTCTTTACCAGTTCTCTTTCTTTTGTTTCTACCCCATTTTAAACTCCAGTTCCATTTTATCTCATTCACTAACTATAACATTTAGAGTACTTTCTATTTTACCTAATAACTCCTGAATAATTTCCACTACCCATTCCTTAAATTCCTCTCTTTTTAGCAAGTAGATGAGAGAGTGCCAGTGTCTCTCTTTACTTTATTACCCTGCATTTTTATCTTAGTAATTATTGGTGCATGATCTGAAATAGTTATTAGATGTGTGTCATAATTCTTAGTTAAATGCACATGTGATCCTCGACGCAACTGCAATGTTATGCAACTGGATCCTTGACTTCCTGACTGAAAGGCCACAAATAGTTCAAGGTGGAAAACATCACTCATACACCATCACGGTAAACACCAGGGTCCCACAAGGTTGCATACTCAGTCCACTTCTTTTCACAATTCTAACACATAACTGTACAGCTATGCATCACTGAAACAGAATCATCAAATTTGCAGATGACACCACAGTAATCGACCTTATCATGAAGGAGGACAAGGGGGCCTACAGGGAGGAGGGGAGTCAACTCATTCATTGGTGCACTGAAAATAACTTAGCACTAAATGTCGGGAAAACCAAGGAAATCATCATCAATTGTAGGAAGGAAAATAAGCCACACACCCCTATCATCATCAATGGTGCTGCAGTGGAGATAGTAAATAGCACCAAATTCCTGGGGGTACAAATCTCTCAAGACCTAAGTTGGGCCACAAACACTTCCAACCTTATAAAAAAAGCCCAACAATGTCTTCAATTCCTTAGGAGACTTCCTAGAGCTAACTTTCCCCTACAGGTCCTGCTCACCTTCTACAGAGCTACGATTAAGAGCAGACTGACAAACAACATCATTGTCTGGTATAGAAATTGCTCTCAAGGTGATCAGAAGGCACTGGGTAAGATCGTTAAACAGGCCACAAAAATCATTGGCTCCAACCTTCGATCCCTATAGGACATATATATATTCAAACAGATGCTATGGTAGACTCCAAAAACTATTGAGGGATATACACCATCCAGCTTATGGAGTGTTCATATTCCTGCTAAGAAGGAAGTGCTACAGGAGCATTAGATGCAGGACATCCAGATTCCATACCAGCTTCTTCCCACACGCTGTCAGAGTGTTGAACAACAAACCCATAGCCTAATCCGCTAAATGGGTTAAACATTATTTATGTGCAATATGTCATTGTTATTTACATTGTTATTTACATAACTCTCTGCATAGCTCACTTTATACGTCTCTATCTGCACTATGAAAACTGTAAACTGTAAGTTTATGGCACATATTGGTGGTGGGTAAGTTTTTTACATGTGTGCCTCTTTATTTATTTACAGTACTGTTATATATCCCTATATTTCTACTAAGTCTGTTCCTCTTCTTGCATTTGTTTTTGTTTCTGCTGTAAAAAACTTTAAAGTTTTTTTTCTGTATTTATTTTTTGCATCTTATTTTGATTTCTATTTTTAGTATTTTTAAATTATTATTAATTTAATCTGTCTTCCTTCTGTAAACTGTAATTATTATGGTTCGAGCCTGAGTATCAAAATTTCATGCAGTGATATGCACTTTTTCCTCTGTTGATCTGTATGACAATAAAGTTTCCCCAAACACAACAAGCACCATCCATAAACTTATAAAAAGAAAAAAAGTAATTAACCACGAAGCGGTCAAATAGAACGGCACGTTTATTTAAACTTGCCCACAATTAAAAGACTTAGCTTTTTTGCCCATCCATGCTCAGGCATCTTCAGAGTCTAATTAAACAACTAATATAACCCTCTTTTATAGGCTGAAGTCACAATCATGCACGTAATTTCCTGTCTGTTTTTAAATTGTCAAATCTTTACAATCCATTCCCTTTCTTCAGCCAACAACCTATAAATACTACAACACTTTTTAAAACAAACTTAAACATTTGAATTAAAAATTAACCTGGACATATATACATCTCACCTAATTATTTTATTTATTTATTTTTATTTTATTTTACATTTGTTGACCGGGCTAGTCTAGCTGGATACATGTCCATTTTCAGTAGAGGCCCGGGGAGAAAAGCTCCACAACATAGAAAAAAAGAGAAGAAACTTGTACCCAATAATAAGCACTTCAAAAGCAATGCTAGTAGGACAGACAACAAAAAATACATGAGGTGAACAAATTATAAACAAAGGAATACAACTAGAGATATAAAGCCTTTGGAGTCCTGATATCACAAGATATAACATGTTGAAAGAATTACAAAGAGAACTATCATTGAATATAAGAATATTACTGTTTTGTTTTGTTTTTTTTTTGTAGTTCAGTGGAGTTGGTGAAGTTAAAGTAGTAAGCTAGTACTAAAGTAATGTAGTGAAGAAGTTGAGGTCAAAAGAACAGGTGAGTAACTGGAGGCAATACAAGTTTCAGTCAGGGTTAATACAAGGACAGAGCCATTGGGATTTAAGGAAGATTTTTTAGAATCTTTTTGAAAGTGGGTGTAGAGGTAAGAGATGTAAGTTTGCTTGGAAGCTTGTTCCAAATAGGTCCAATTGAGTTGGAGAACAAACAGTCCCTCGCTTTGTTGTGGGATTTATGGTAGGCTGCTAGGAGCTTAGTAGCTGAGCTCAGTGAAGAGAGGTTTTTATAAGGGCTAATAAGAGTACAGAGTATGGTAGTATTAGAAGGTTGAAAGAAGATTTTGTGGGTGATGCTAAGTTGCTGTAGTAGTAGTTGATTATGTAGCTCCAGCCAACCAAGTTGTTTAAGATTAATGCAATGGTGGGTATGAAAAGAGGCTCCTGTGGCAAATCTGGCAATGTTGTTGTATGAAGTTGCTAGTTTATTGAGATTAGATTTAGATAGGTTTGTAAAAATAGGTGAGGCATAGAGAAGGGTAAATAGCAGGTGCGTCTGGGCAATGGTAGCTCTCGCTGAAGCAGAGAGGAAGGGTTTAAGCCTATAAAGAGAACCGAGTTTTCTATTGACTGACTTGATGGTTAAGTTAATATGAGAATCAAAGTTCATATTATGATCTAATGTGACACCTAGTAGTTTTGTAGTAAGCTCAGAGGATATTATTGTTCCATTATTAGATGTTATATTGAAGTCAAGAGCAGAGGATTTCTGTGTAGGTGTAAATAGTAATAATTTAGTTTTTTTGGGATTAAGTAGGAGACAATGTTGATAGAACCAATTTTCAGCAGCTGTAAAAACCTTTTGGGTAGTAGCCTGAAGCTCAGCTGGGGAAGATTCTGAACATATCAATGTTGAGTCGTCTGCATATTGAATGCAGATGGTTTGTGGAGGGGACTTATTTAGATCATTAATAAAGATAGAAAAGAGGAGTGGTCCAAGAATGGAACCTTGTGGGACACCGATTTTGATGGGAAGCAGAGAGGATATGTGATTTCCCAAAGAACAGCTTGCTGTCTATTTTCTAAGTAGGAATTAAACCACTGGATTGCTTGGGGGGCTAATGCCAGGGATTCAAGGATGTTTAGTAAGAGTTTATGGTTAACCATATCAAAGGCCTTAGAGAGGTCTAAAAAGAGGGCTGAGGACAGCAAGTTGTTATTATGATTTTTATTAATGTGGTCTGCGAATGATAAGAGAGCAGTAGTTGTACTGTGATAAGGTCTAAAACCATGTTGGCAATCTGCTAGACGATTATTTTGGAGAAGATGGTCAAGCAATTGCCGATGGACACATCTTTCCATGATTTTAGCTAAAGGTGAAAGTAGGGCTATGGGATGGAAGTTTGAAAGTTCATTAGTGTTACCCCCCTTATGAAGAGGAATGATATGGGATACTTTCCAGAGGGATGGGATAATGCCTTCAGTTATGGATCGATTTATTAAAATGGAGACAGGCTAGGCAAGTACTCCAGCTGCAATTTGTAGATACTCTGATGGGAGGAGGTCAGCTGAGGGAGAACATGGTTTAAGTTTCCTAAGTAGGGTGTAGATGAGATCTGTTGAGACTGGTTGTAATTTGAAAGAAGGGGGTTTGTTGTTTAGGAAGTAAGGTTCCTGGGTGGATCTAGGAGGCAAGGTTTTGGCTAGGGATGTAACAGTCTCAGAGAAAAATTTGTTGAAAGTGTCAGCAATTTGGTTGGGTGTACTCTGAGTGAGGTTGGAAGGAGTGGGAGTTTTAGAATTACCTGGATGTAGTAATTTGTTGATACCTGACCAGAATTTCTGAGGGTTTTGGTACTGAGTGTTTTGGAATTTCAAGTAATAATTTTTCTTGTCTAGGAGTATTAGTTTCTTGGTTTTATTTCTAAGCTGTTTAAAGGTTTGGTGGTCAATCATGTTTTTAGTGCAGCACCATTTGTCCCAAGCTCTATTTCTCTGTAACATTTTGTGTTTGGTCTCTTTGGTTAGCCAAGGAGCAGGCTTTGCTCTGGTTTTAATTGATTGAGTGGGGGCATGTTGGTTGAGAATTTGAAGGAATTTGTTGTTGAAGTAGGAAGTTGCCTCATCAAGAGGTAAGTATTTTAGGGGAGACCAATTGCAAGCTTTGAGCTCTATTTGGAAGCTTGTTTGGTTGAAATATTTCTTGTTCCTGGTTGTTCTGATAATTGTATGCTTGGGGATAGGGGTTATTTTTCTGATAATATAAGTGGGTAAGTGGTCACTGATATCATCAGGTACTATGCCTGTGGTATAATTATTGATACATAAACGATATTATTAAATAAATAATAAGATCCAGTATCAAGCACGTTTTTTTCTAAGAGTGAATAATGAAGAGCAATGAGGTTCATAATCAAATACATTTCACTCTTTTCTTTAATACACTGGAGATGGAAATGTTATCATTAATCCCTGGTTCCATCTTGGCATTAAGCTGCAACTGCCATTCTGTTTCCTTTATCTCAATCTCCAAATTAGGATCCCCTCCTCTCCCATCTACAAATACTCCATCAATAATAAAAAATATAAACTTATTAAAATTGTTACAGTCTGTACTGTGCATGTATAGTGCACTGCTAAGTTTTCTGTTTCTGATGCACCTGTTGTGTTAGACAATTCTATCCCTCAATCTTCTGATGTTTTTTCCCACATAAAATGCCGGACAAGTGGTACAAGTGGCAACATAAACCACCAGTGTCATATTATAATTACGTTACCTAGGACATTGCAGATTCCTGCTGTAGGATTCTAAGGCCACATACGGGCCATCATTAATGAATCTGCAAGTTTTGCAAGCACCACACTTATGCATTTTAGAATTATAAGTATTATTCTCACTCTTCTTGTCCTTTTCTAAAATTTCTTTCATATTTCTTCCCTTGCTGTATGCTATTTTGGGTCTACAACCTAACTTCTTTTTAAATCTGCATCAAATATGCCATCACATAACATATGCAACCTTGTGGCCAAATAGGGGGCATCCTGCTTATATTACAGTACCATAACATCATTGCCGTAAGCCTTTTGATGGTCATTTCTTTCACTATTAACATCTCCTCTCAAAATGGAAGTGAATCTATTTGCTTGATTTCTGATCACCTCATTCCTTATTCTTAATAAAAAAACAGAGGATATAATATCTTTCATGAGGATGGCCATTTCATCAAAAATTTGGAATCTTCACTAACTAATCTAGACAGTCTGACCATCTGACCCTTAACAACACTTCTTCTTTGGTAATTAGGGTGGCAACTTTCAAAATGAAGCATATTAGAATAGGTCTTTCTTCTAAAAATACTAGAAGAGAGGTCACCAGTTGTAACAGCCTTCTTTAAAAGGATGTCCAAATAATCCATTTCCTCATTATGAATCCTAAAAACTATGTGAAGTTGTTCAAATATTCAATAAATTCTCTTGCTTCATCCTGATTTGCTGTCCACAAGACTAATATATACCCCAAAAATCTTAAGTTAATATTCTGGACATAAATGGGGATGGGAAGACATGTCTTGTTTCCCATTCGGCCAATACCAAATTTGCAAATATGGGTGCACACTTGGTTCCCATTGCAACACCAGAGGTTTGCCGAAAATATTCCCCTTCAAAGAACAGGAAATTATTTCTTAGTACCACTTCCAACAATTCAACCAATAAATTAGTTTTGGTCTGGCTCATACTACCATCCTGGGCCACAGTTGTTGTTCTTCTTCTTTCGGCTTTTTCTTCCCGGTTAGGGGTTGCCACAGCGGAACTCCAGTCCATTAATGATTGGCAGTAGATTTTTACGGTGCCGAGGTGCCAGTCTGATGCCCAACCTTCAACGAAGGCACACCCATTCACGCATGTCTTTCGAATGCCACTCGACCGTGGGGAGGACATGCAAACTCCACACAGAAGGCGCTCCAGCCGAGAATCGAACAGGAGAACCTCTTGCTGTGATGTGACAACACTACTGCTGCACCATCGCAGCTCACCATCCTGTGCCAGAGTGTGTGCATAAAATTCTAGGCCAGTCTCATGGGTTATCACCGTAAAAAAAATTACCACATCAATAGCCAAAAACATACAATCCTGACTTGTGTTCACACTTCTTAAGAGTTCCAAACAATGCCATGAATCCATTAAAATATATGACCTTTGTTGTAATACTGGTTTTGAATAATTGTCTTCATATGCTGCTAAGGGCTCTATTTTTGAACCCTTAGCTGCTACAATAGGCTTAAATGGGGGGGGGGGGTCCAACTGATTTTTATGTATCTTAGATATCCGAAGTATTACTGGGATTATTTGAATGTTGACTTAGGGCATCAAATAACA
Source organism: Protopterus annectens (assembly GCF_019279795.1). NCBI lineage: Eukaryota > Metazoa > Chordata > Ceratodontiformes > Protopteridae > Protopterus > Protopterus annectens. The sequence continues at coordinate 929,690,753 of NC_056748.1, read as the reverse complement.
TCATGTCAACCTTTGTATAAGCTCTATTTAACTCATTTTTCAATACCCTTTTGCATGTTTCTTCATCATTAAGTAATTCATACATTTTACATAAGTAGTCTATATATTTCATTATCACTATGCCCCCTCCTTTATCCAGTTTCATTATCCTATAGTTTTTATTCATAGACAATTCTTTCAAACCCATCCTTTCATCCTTTGTAAGAGTGCCATTTTCAGCATGGCTTGACTTTAACATTTGCCTGAACTCATTCTCACACTTATATTCAAACATTAAAACCAAAGGATTATTTGGTGGGATGAACGTATTGTTATGTTTTAGAAAAACTTGGTCAGGTCTAAATTCTTGATTCTGATTGAGAAAAAACAATTTCAATTTTAATTGTCTAGTAAATAATTTCAAATTCACCAATAATTTTGCTTTGTCAGTCTTAAATCTAGGAACAAAATTAAATCCTTTGTTTGACAAGGTTATGTGTACATTCACACAAAAATCCCTCAAATTGTATACTGTACACTCTTTACAACTGTAAATCACATTGTTATTGTTCAAACCATCCACTTAAAATTCTAATGTATGTGTTTCCCTCTCCCCCTCCCCCTCACTGAGCATCCCCTGGGTGCTCCATGAAAGGAAAGACCATGTTGAACCTGATTCTATAGTCATTTGGAGTGCCTCAATTTGGGTGGGTGTTCTAAAAATATTCTTGTTCATCTTGCTCAGGTGTGCATGTTCTGTTAGCACCATTACTACTATCATTTGTCATTCCAACTGGTATGTCACTCCTGTATATTGGGGGAGTAGGGGTAGGCCTTTTTCTCTGCATAATCTTTACTATCTCTGTTCAATTTACATTGCTATTTTAAACAATTGTCCTTGACAAACTTCTCCATGTCAGTAAACGCCTTGTTGTATTTATGACCACATCACTAAATAATAAATCATTAACAATACTGCTATTCAACTCATTAATCTCATTTTTTTATTTGACCAATTTACGGTCATTGCCCCTTCTAATAATATCCTTAATCTCCAGTCCTGTTTTCTCGAATAACCGTTTTCAGTCCCCATTGGAAATTTCCACAAATGCAAACCTTTCGGGCCCGACCTGTGTGAGTGCTATTGATTTAGTCAAAAATTCATTGTCAAGCTGCAACAATTTAAATCTTTTATACAAGCACTCAAAAGAGATAATCTGTGTATTAAGAGTTCCAAAATCTCTCCCTTCTTGCTGCGTTGATGTTGTAAAGTTTAATTCTGAAACTCGGAACAAACCATCTAGTCCACTTATACCAGGGGCACTCTGATTTGAAATATTATCTCTCATTTTGTCTGATGCCAACATAGGAGTATGCAATGTAAATAAATTGGCCTGAGAAGCAGCAGTTGTTAAATCGGTCTGTTCATTTACTTGTTTCCCTTTTATATTGGCTGATAATTCCTTTACTACACACGTTAGTTCTTTGACCAACACCTCCATTTTTGGGCCATTCTATTTCTTCCGCAAACTGGCACTGAGTTTGTTGGCAAGTACATTGGCAGTGTCTATAGGGTCTGAATATTAGTTCCTTAGTTTCCTAACATACCTGAAGAAGGTTTTAAAATTGTCCATAGCTTCAAATGCTAACCTATGAAGATGGGCTGCTTTAATAGTGTGTGTGTGTGTGTGTGTGTGTGTGTGTGTGTGTGTGTGTGTGTGTGTGTGTGTGTGTGTGTGTTTCTATGTAAAGTTGTTTGAGTCTGTCTTTACTTCTAAATGTGTGTTTGTGCATGTTGCGTAACTTATATTTTGGATAGAAATATTTCTTCCAACAACAATCACATATGCTACAGCAAGGTTGAAACATTAGGCAGAAAAATTATTTTATATCTAAAGTATGTATAAAGAACAACAAAAAAAACACAACTACAAAACAGTGTCACAGATATCCCACTCTTTCAGTGCAATAATGGCCCCCAGGATGTGTGCTATATTATCAATCAATAAAACAAAATCAGCAGGATTTTTAGATTCAGTTCAGCAGGCATGGTAGTTCTTTTTCCTTGCAATGTGTGACACACCCTTAATCTGCTTACCATGCCTAGATAGCATCCGTTTATCCCCTTCATATCTGTAATGGTTGTAAAATAAATAAAGTTATGCAATATCTATGTAATATGTAAAGACAAGGGAAGATCCTGTTCTTCTTCTTCTTTCGGCTGCTCCCATTAGGGGTCGCCACAGCAAATCATCTTTTTCCATTTCTTCCTGTCCTCTGCATCTTGCTCTGTCACACCAACCACCTGCATGTCCTCTCTCACCACATCCATAAACCTTACCTTAGTCCTTCTTCTTTTCCTGTTACCCAGCGGCTTCATCCTTAGCATCTTTTTCCCAATATACTCTGCATCCCTTCTCAGCACATGTCCAAACCAACGTAATCTTCCCTCTCTGGCTTTGTCTCCAAACCTTCCAACCTGGGCTGACCCTCTAATATACTTGTTCCTACTCCTGTCTACCCTTGTCACACCCAGTGCAAATCTTAACATCTTTAACTCTGCCACATCCAGCTCTGACTCCTGCATTTTTGTCAATGCCACTGTCTCCAACCCATATAACATAGCTGGTCTCACTACCCTCTTGTAGACCTTCCCTTTCACTCTTACTGGTACTCCTCTGTCACAAATCACTCCTGACACTCTTCTCCTCCCACTCCATCCTGCCTGTACTCTCTTCTTCACCTCTCTTCCACTCTAGTCATTACTCTGAACTGTTGATCCCAAGTATTTAAACTCATCCACATTCTCCACCTCTACTCCCTGCATCCTCATCATTCCTCTATCCTCCCTCTCATTCACACACATATATTCTGTCTTAGTCCTGCTGACCTTCATTCCTCTTCTCTCTAGAGCATATCTCCATCTCTCCAGGGTCTCCTCCACCTGTTCCCTACTCTCACTACAGATCACATTGTCATCTGCAAACATCATAGTCCGCGGGGACTCCTGTCTGATCTCGTCTGTCAACCTGTCCATCACCACTGCAAATAAGAAAGGGCTCAGAGCTGATCCTTGATGTAATCCCACCTCCACCTTAAACGCATGTGTCACTCCCACCACAGACCTCACCACTGTCACACTACCCTTATACATATCCTGTACCACTCTTACATACTTCTCTGACACTGAAGATCTTGTTCTGTTGTCAAATTACCTTTCTTTTCTTAAACTCTCATCCCACTCTTCTTTTGTTTTACAGAGTTAATAATCCACTGCACACTGTCACCCTTTACGTGCATCTCTAACTATACATGTGACCTTCAGCTCATGTATGTCATAGAGCTGGATTGTTCAATTTTACACAAATATATATATATATATATATATATATATATATATATATATATATATATGTACCAAGTTGTAATGCATGTGCTGGAGTATTTATACCATACAACTCAATCTGTTAATTAACTAAACTAACCACTTTTACTTCCTAAAAGGACTGACTGTGTCTGTTGATTTATCAAATTTTTAAATACCCTTACTTTGCACCTGTAACATAGACCTTAGTCAGATAAAGAGCCCTCTGTATAAGATTACCATTACTTGCTCTTAGTCTTAGTGTTTAATATATCATTTTATTCTTGTTATAACCTCTCTTTGGAGGGAGGACTGTGTACTTATGAGCACTTTCTGTGTGGTAGTTGGGCCACCGGTGACTAGTAATCGCATGAAGCTACTTGTCTCCCAGAAGGGCAGGGGCAGTTAATCACATCATATGCAGGTATGGGGTGCATTGCACAGGACCATTACTTGCTAACCCTTGGATGTAAATGAGCATTTGTAGGAGTCAGGCCTGTAGTAGCAAAAGTCCCATTGGCTGCCTTGTTGACACCTCCTCTCAGCTGGCTCTCATCCCATCCCACTTAAAAGAGGAACAAATGAGTCAGTTGCTTGGGAGAGTGGGGTCAGGACTAATGTTTAGCAGGTAGATGTCAGAAAGTATGTTTTATTTATTTTTTATTTACTTGCAATTTGATTACCGGGGAAGTCCACTGGGACAAATTGACCCATTTTCAGTGGAGGCCCAGGAAGAAAAGCTCCAAGATGCATTATACAATGTAGATACAAATGATAGTTAATATTAGAGATCTTATGTTGAATAGTTACTCATAAATGCATTCAGTATCATGCATAGTTAACAAATTCATTTAAGCTTGAAGGTAGGGATCACACAGTTTCATTTGAGGAAAACAGATATGGGTTAGGTGTGGAAACAGTTTACATACAAACCTTTTAAGAAAATGTAAACACGCTTTACATACACACATCAACAATAGAATGCTATTTACAATATTTACAAGGTTGGGCTGTGTGAGGGTTGCTGTAGGAGGTGAGAGCTTAGAGAGAAGCTATAGAAATTATTGAGAGCTTAGACAGGCTCATAGGAATATAACTATGAGAGTTGTAGAGCTCGGGAACCAGAGTGTGAACTCATTTGGATTAGGTTGGGTGAAGGAAGGTACATTTCCATTTAGTGGACAGGAGTTTGAATAGTTGGGTTTTGAAGTTTTCTGAGTTTGGTATGATTCTTAGTGTGGATGGAAGGGAATTCCATTTTTTACCTAGTGAGAAAGATAGGAGAAGTTGGCCAGCAGGACGTTTAGGTTTATGGATGGTAATTAAGTTCTGATTTTCAGATCTGAGAGCTCTGTTGGGTGTATAAATGGGAAGAATGTTAGTTAGAGTGGGACATTTTGTTGGGTGAAATATGAGTCTATGTGCTGTAGTGAGTTGGAGATAGTCTAGGTAGTTTGGGAGTTCAAGCCAGTTCAGGGATTGTAGGGTTAGGCAGTGATGGGTGGTATTTTTAGATTTAGAGGCAAATTTAGAGATTTTGTTGTAGCAGTTTTCTAGTTTAGAGGTGATAGAGGAGGACAGGTTGGTTAGGAGAGGGGCTCCGTATAATAAGGAAGGAAGAAGATAAGTTGAGGCCAGAGTTTGCCTGGTAGAGTTGGAGAGAAAGCAATTATTCCTGTACAGCATACCTAGCTTTTGGTGGTTTTTCTTAATATTTTGTTGAATATGAATATCAAACTTGAAGTGTTCATCTACAGTAATGCCAAGTAGTTTGGCAGAGGGAACTACTTCTGTAGGTGAGTTGGTTTGACTGTAGATTTTGAAGTTGTTTTTATCGTCAGAGACGGTCATTGTGGGAGGGAATAATAGAATCTTTGATTTATTTGCATTGAGAGAAAGGTGGTTTTGGCGAATCCAGTTTTCAGTTGTTGAGAAGGCAGTTTGGGTTTTAGTCAGCAATTCAGAGAGGTTTGAGGCAGAGCAGACTAAGGTTGAATTGTATGCGTATTGAATAATTTTAGCATCAGGAATAGCACTGTGAAAGTTATTGATGAAGAGGGGCAACTGATTTTATTCCAGTCAATATTCACATCACCAAGGATATAAGTTTCATAGTTAATTTCACTAGAGGCCCATAGGAGAATATTTTCGAGTGTAGAGATATTGTTACCAGGTGAGATATATAGGGCAATGATGCAGATATTTTTATGTTTATTTAGTTTTAGAATTCCAGCAGTTAGTTCAGTGTTCTGGAATTGAGGAATTGGAATTTGGAGGGGAATTAAGGTAAGAAGGTTGGAGTAGACTAGGGCAGTGCCCCAACCTTTTTTATTTAGTTGGTCATTTCTGACACAATGAAATTCTGGCGGCAGAATCTCAGAGTCAGAGATAAAGGGCTTGAGCCAGGTTTCAGAGATGGCTAAGATATCTGGTTGGTTATTGCTTAATCAAGCTTGAAATTGGTGTACTTTGTTGGTTAGACTTTGTGCATTAATTATAATTATAAAAATCTTTAGGGTGTTGAGACAGGAGGAAGAGGGTAAGGGATGAGTGTTGTTAATTAAGGATGTAGGATCAGGGTTAGGATGGATATCACCAGCTTGGACTAGGTTGTTGAAGGAGATATCCTTTAACCATATTGGTCTGCCAGGCATAAATTTTGGTAGATTGTAGATTGGAGCAGGTGACAGTATCTTGACTTTAGAGGAGAAGAGTTTAGGGTGGAATAGTTGCGGAGGGTTGGGCTGAATGAGAGAAGAGGAGATAGAGTGGAAATGGGAGTAAGAATGAGGGGGAAGGTGGGTTTGTATGGTAGTTGTCTTTGTAGATGGTATTGGACAAGTATATGTGGAGTATGAGGTAGCATAGTATAAGCGAAGTAGGAGCAGAAAGAAGAGGCTGGGGGACTGGAGGGTGTGATAACTTGAGGAGAGCATGTTGGAGCAGAGAGAGAGAGAGTGGTATGATTGGTTAGGAAAATAGAGAAGGCTATGAAGAAGAAAGGGTTTAAAAAGTGATGGAGGTACTCTAGAGATTTAAGGAAAGAGGAGGGGACTATATTTGGTGGAGTACAGATTACAGAGTTTAAGAAGGATGGCTATAGGTGGGCGGAGTAATGAGGGGGAGCTGGTATTGCGTAATTAGGCTGAGAGGGTGGGGTAAGATAGGAATAAAGCTAGGAGTACTGGGGCGTGTGGGAAATGGGGGCAGGGTAGGGGAGCAGAGTGAGCCCATAGGGTGAACAGAGTGGGAAAGAACACTAGAGGTGAGTATGGCAGAAAAAATATCATCAAAGAGCAGCTTAAAGGCTGTAGTTGGAAGGTATGAGCTAAATATTTCCAGCCAGAAAAATAAGGCTGTCTTTACAGAGGGTGGTTTAGCAGGGGGGAGGAGATATTTACAGCCTGAGGATATTAACTCATAACCGTTTGTGAAAAAATAAAACTTGTTGGGATTATAAAGATATCTAGGATTTATATTGGTAGATGCTGCCACCTAATGGTAGAAGGAGATAGCAAACGGCAAGGATAGTTGGACCGGTCTTAGGTTTAAATACATTCTAGGGTAATGATAACAGGAGTGGGCAAACGGTCTGTGGTAGGCTGCTAGAATGCACACACGGGAGGGCAGATTAACTCTATAGATAGTATATCAAGTCTACATTTAATTAGTGTTAAGCAACATACATTTACACAATCTTGTTGGGGGGGGGGTCTTCTCAGTAGTATTTGTCTAAGAACCAGGCAAGCTGGCCAGTACAGGGTGTCTTCAGGTGATAGCCGGAGGTATTCCTTTGCGTTTAAAGCAGGGAGGGAGCACCCGGGATGGATTACTGTAGAGGAGAGGGAAACAACACTGCATTAGTTAATATTGCAGATGTAGAGGGGAAGGTAGAAGTTAAGGGATGTTTAGAGAAGAAAGGAGGGTGTAACAAAGCACAGTAGTAGAGAAAGGCTATGGTTAGATGAGGCTAGAACAAGTATGTAAAGGAATATTAGGTTTAGGGGATTAACAATGGAAAGCAGCAGACATTATGCTATGAACAATACAAGTTAGGCAATATAGGCTCCATTAAATAGAACAAAACATTCATTCAGCAGTTCAGCATGCTATCAGTGACCCTAGTCCGTTTGAGAGGACAGGTTAATACATCAGTAGAGCCAAATATAAGCAGCAGAAAGCAAGGGGTAAATGATAAATTAATACTATAAAATCTCTAAATGGTGCAATATATAGTGCTCAACCGACTAACACAGTAAACTACGATATGTTCATACTGTGCAATAACTTGTGCTAAACAGTTTTCAAAACAGTTTTCAGAACAATATAAAAGCCATGTGGTGCCCTTATAGAGACAAACGGAAAAGAAAAAGAGCTGCTCAGCCAGTAATTAAGCTAAAGACTCTAGTAGGACCATTGATCCACCTTGAAAGAGAAATAAAGGCCTTCAGCGATAAATGTTCATTGGCGTCCTTTTAATAGGACATCTGGAAAGCAGACTAGGCCAGCAAAGTGCAACAGTCGAGCCCTGTATACTCAGACTAAAATAATGCAGCTGGCGACAACATAAAGAGAGACCCACTTGTCACAAAAAGCAGCTTACAGCTGCTAAGCCGATAATTAACCTAAGCAAAGGGCAAATGACACAGTACAAAGCAAGCAGTCAAACAGTACAGCATATAGGGCAAAACGGTCCCCAAAACCATGTAGAAGCTGTGCGGAGCCCTTATAGTTACAAATGGAAAGAATAATGGCTGCTAAACCTGATTTAAAGACTTGAAGGGGGATTGTTATTCCACCTTAAGAGGCTATCAGGCATTCAGCAATGCACTTTGGTTGGCGTCCTTTTAACAGGACATAATTACACCAGGTTTCTGGTCGTGACAAGCTAGAAGTATTCAGTCAAGCCCCTTGTACCCATACAAAATTAATGCAGCATTAGTCAGTGTAGAATAGAGCCCCACTCATCCCAAAAGCAGCTTGCAGAGGTCAAAAACACATGTCAGTCACAGATAAATTAAGCCGTCAGCACGAGGCCAACAATAACCATGCAACACAGTTACAAACATTGCATTGGAGTGATAGCCATCATCACAAGGCTATCTATAACCCTGAAACACAGTTACAAGTAAAAACGCGGCATTTAGCACAGTTGTTGCTTAGAGGCTTGCAAATAGGTTCATAGGTTCGTACAAGGCTATCTGCCCTAGGGCATTTATAAGCCTAGCCAGAGTGTGTGTGGCTTTCACCACCCCTTAGGATGAGAATACTATGCCCTTTTAGGGTTTAGTTTACTGTGCCTCTGTCTAGTAGTGAGACAGAGATGACCCCCGGGGTAAACCTACGATCTCCCATCCACTCGTCAAGATTTCTCTTGAATAGAGTTAGTGAGGGGCTCTGCCTAACATGGATTGGGATTCTGTTCCAAAGTGTAGGGAGCCTCTGCGTTATGAATCTGTCCCTCCAGCACGTCCTATTTATTTTTGTGTTGAGGTTTAAGTCTCTTGCTCTCGTGGATCTGGTGGATTTGGATTTACTGAGGTAGAGCATGTCCATTAATTCCGGATTGGACATGGCCTTGTACGTCAGGCACAGATCACCTCTGAGTAGGCAGTATGTGACTGAACAGAGCTGGAGTTTTTTCAGTCGGGCAGCATATGACATATGTTTAAGACCCTTTATACTCTTGGTGAGGAACTTTTGGGGTCTTTCCAACTGCTGCAGGTGTCTGGTAAGATACATCCCAAATGGGGCATTGTACTCAATCATTGGCCTGATAAGAGAAGAGTACAGGGGCACAATGACCTCTCTTGATCTAGATGTGAAACCCTTCATGATAAGGTGGGCAATATAGAAGGTCTTCCTAACCACTTTGGCAATGTGAGTGTCAAATGAGAGGTTACTGTCAACCTGGGTCCCTAGGTCCCTGATTACCTCTTCCGTGCCAATGGATTACCACCTATGTGGTAATTTGTGGGTACCTTGTTTTTCCCAAAGGGTATGACTATACATTTTTTGGCATTCAGCTTAAGGCCATGGCTCTGGCACCAATTATCCGTTTCTATGAGGCCTCTCTGAAGGATGTTTGTGTCCACTGGAGTATCAATTATGGCGCCCAGTTTGCAGTCATCTGCGAACTTTGTCATCCACAATCCTCCTATGTTTGCCTGTACCTCGGAAAAATAAATGCCGAACAAGAGGGGTCCCAGGACTGAGCCCTGTGGGACACCGCTTGTGACTGGCTTAGAGTCTGACATAGCTCCAGCAACTCTGACCCTGTGGGTTCTGTCCTTGAGCCAGTTTGCAACCCATCTTGTGACATATGGGTTTACATTTAAGCTGGTGAGTTTGTCTGTGATGCCCGAGTGGGGTATTGTGTCAAAGGCTTTTGCAAGGTCAAGGTAGGCTGTGTGAACTGCCTTACCCTCATCAATGGCCTTAGTGACTGTTTCAAAAAAGTCGATCAAGTTCAAAAGGCAGGATCTGCCTTTGACAAAGCCAGATTGGGTAGGATCCAATGTCTGTAGGTCCCCAATGTCTTTGTTTATGAGTTCCATAATGATCCTCTCCATAGCTTTGCAGACCAGGCTCGTCAAGCTTATGGGGTGGTAATTTCCAGGGTCAGTAGAAGCACCGCCTTTGTGAAGTGGGACCACTGTTGCCGTACGTCACTCTTTGGGTACGTATCCTGTAGTAAGGCTAAGATTAAACAGCAGCCTTATGTGTGAGTTTAGTTCCTCATTGAGTTCATGTAGCACACAGCCCGGGACACCGTCCGGTCCCATTGATGCTGTGTTTTTAGCTTTAGAGAGGGCGGCTCTCACCTGGGCATCTGAGATGTTAGGGAGGCTGCACTCTGCTGGGATAGTTATTTCTCCTTTTGGGGGGGAGGGGGAGGAGAAATTTGCACTGAACCTGTCTGCCAGAATGTTGGCAATGTCAGTGGGTTCATTGTATTTTGTGTCATTTTGGACTAACTCTGAGCATATCTGGGAGTTTCCACCCAGGTTTCTAACATAGCTAAAGAAGGCCTTGTGATTGTCTTTTGTGTCTTTTGCGATTTTTCTCTCAAAGTTGGCCTTGGATGATTTTATGAGTGATCGTAGTTTTTTGCTAGTACTGATCAGAGATGCCTTCCCTTTTAGGGATTTTGCTCTGTCATGTAGTAGCTTCCTCCTTCTGTTGTAGAGTTTGTTTATGGCTGGGGTCCACCAGACCGGGCGCCTGCCTTTGGGGGAATGGGTCTTGGTTTTATTTGGGATTGCATGATCCATGCATTCTTGAAGGTGCCCATAGAAGGCATTTGCAAAGGATTCAGCAGTGAGGGTTGTGGTTTCCACTGGCCCAGGGGCCTTGAAGGATACCACTTCAGTCTTAAGAAGTGTGAAGTTGACTTTTGAGAAGTTCTTCACTGTGGTCTTTTGTGCAGGGGGTGGGGGCGGGATGTGGATTTCCAGTGAGATTAATTTATGGTCTGATCTTACCAAAGAGGGATATACTTCCGGTGTGGAGCATTTTGCCCCATGTTTGTGATGATCAGGTCTAGTATATTGTCTCCTCTTGTGGGAATGGTGACCAGTTGTTCTATTGCATTTGAGTTTATGAATTCTAGGAACCTTTGGGCTAAGGTGTTGGGGCTTGAGTAATGTTCCTAGTCTATGTTTGGGTAGTTGAAGTCTCCCAATATGATGGTATTTGGAGAGACATTCATACTCTCCAGTGTCTTCAGGAAGGCTGTGTGGGGTTCCTGAGTTTGAGAGGGTGGTCTGTAGCATGCTACAAACTGTAAGGCAGTTTTGCCTATGGTTAGTTGCACCTGGATGGTCTCTGATGCTTCGTGCATTGCCACTAACCTGGAAGTGTGGGTATCTTTGATGAATATGGATACTCTCCCTCCTTTTGTGGTTCGGTCCAAGTTTTGGGGTCGGAAAGCATGATATGAGGTAAAACCTGATAGTGCTGGGGTGCTCTCAGGAGCCTTGAACCAGGTTTCAGTCACTGCACAGACATCGATGTTCTCCATACTGAGGAGGGCTTCGAGGGCGTGCATCTTTAGACTTCTGGCATTGGGCAGCATTACCCTTAGTTTTTTTCCACTTGTGTTTTCTAGGGAGGTAGGTTTGTCATTTGAGCCTTGCCTAAAAAAGGCACTATGGGGGTGGCAAGAGCCTTGCCCAATATCCGGAAGCCCGGGGGTGACAGGTGCAAGCCGTCCCTTGCGAAGCAGTGTGGCTTGTCAAGCATGTCATCCCAAGCAGACAGACATTGGATCCCCATAGAATGACACCAGTAATTAAGCCAGTTGTTAAAACTGATCATTTTGTCTTTGTACTGTGGCATCATTCTTGGTGAGGGTAAGATGCTGCTCAGGGTCAGGGTCATACCGGCCTGGGCTACATAATCAGAGAGCTCCTCTATGTCTCTTTTCATGTAGTCCAAGGAGGTACGTCTCAGGTCGTTTACACCGGCATGTACAATGACTGAGTCATATTTGTGCTTGCTGTTGAGTGACCTGAGTGCTTGTGTTATGTGGCGGATTCTAGCTCCCGACAGGCAGCTTACTGTGACCTTTTCCTTGTTCAGTCTGGTGAGCGGGACGTCAGTGTGTCTGACTATGGAGTCACCTATTACAAGTGTGTCTGGCATATTGTTTGGCCTTAAGGGCTGTGACTGTTTAGCACACTGACTTTGTGAACTATGTGTTGCATGTGCTATGTCTTGAGGTGGCGGTTGCTTGGGTGTCTGCTTTGGAGGCCTCTGTTGTTTTGGTAGATTTTTAATCAGCGCCTCCGAGTATGTTTTTTGTGTGTTTATATGTTTGGTTTGCAGTTGTGATAGTTTTATGTGAGACTGGGTTTGTGGTGTGCGTGGTTACCTTCTCCTCCTGACTGGTCTTGCCAGTACTGAATTGAGAGAGCTCAGCCTCCAGTTTGGCTATGTAGTTGCATCTCTCGCATATATTTGTATTTGTTGGGAGGAGGAGAGGGTTGTCTGTGTACATGAGGCAATTGTAACATTGTCTCAAGATTCCCAGATTCACCAGCTGAACAGGAAAGGACGCCAGCAACTGACCCTTCAACATGCTAGAAATAGTGAAAAAGATTGCTGTGTAACTGAGTCAGAAAGGACCTATAGGGAAATGGGTACTCAAGGGAATTTAGGTGAATGAAGTACTTTCTTTTGTTTAAGAGTGCTTTACCTGTATAAAAAATGCTTTAGGAGCAAGTGCTGAGCTTTTCAGATAGAGTATAGGCTGTTTAGATTGCAAGTAGAACAGCTCTAAGGGAAAAATTGAAGAGCAGACTTTACGGAGCCAGAAATAGTTTAAACTTGATTAACCGGCGCTGCCCGATGCTACTCTATGAGCAACTTCGCGCTAAAATGCGCTAAAGCGTGCAAAAGCGGGCTTTATAGCAGGGGGTTGAAAAGAGCCAGGAATTGACCCAAAATGACCAATAAACTACAAGTTGCTGGGCTGGAACCAGTCCTCTAGGGACAAATAGGTTGCTCAGTGCTCCCCATTCCCACTGGTGAACAAAGAAGCTTCCTCTTATCCAAATAAGGATATGGATAGCACAGGAACTAAGAGAAAGCCCAGAGATCAGCAAAATCTGAAGACTGGACTATTCTAGTTCAGAAAAGCGGGAAAACAAGGATATTTTTTTTTTTTCTTTTTTCACAGAGAAGGGAGAAAAAGATACAGTAACAAACAGTAAATGCTATAAAACGGCTAGCAGACTTTAGTGTGTTAGCCTAACAATTAAATTAAACAAAAACAACTTTTTAAAGTGCTAACAGTATAAATTCAACACAAGAACAGTAAAACAATATGCAGAGCTGTTTTTTAAGCGAAATGCAGTCGAGATGCAGTACTTTAAGCGAATGCCAGAAAAAATACTTATAAATCCAGGAAAGTCACTCTTTCACTCTCTGCTGCTTGTAGAACTCTGCAGGACACCACAAGGAGCTGTGCTGAGTCTCTTACAAGTAAAAAAGCACGCAAAAACGGGCTTTATAGCAGGGGGTTGAAAAGAACCAGGAATTCACCCAAAATGGCCAATAAACTACAAGTTGCTGGGCTGGAACCAATTCTCTAGGGACAAATAGGTTGCTCAGTGCTCCCCACTCCCACTGGTGAACAAAGAAGCTTCCTCTTATCCAAATAAGGGTAGGGATAGCACAGGAACTAAGACAAAGCCCAGAGATCAGCAAAATCTGAAGACTGGACTATTCTAGTTCAGAAAAGCGGGAAAACAAGGATATTTTTTTTTTTTTTTTTTCACAGAGAAGGGAGAAAAAGATACAGTAACAAACAGTAAATGCTATAAAATGGCTAGCGCACTTTAGTGTGTTAGCCTAACAATTAAATTAAACAAAAGATAACTTTTTAAAGTGCTAACAGTATAAATTCAACACAAAAACACTCTCTGCTGCTTGTAGAACTCTGCAGGACACCACGGGGAGCAGTTTAAAGGCTGTAGTTGGAAGGCATTAGCTACATTACTAATGTGTTATTAGTGGACCTTTAATGTCTTTAACAAAATATGCCAAGGATGATTATCTTGCATGATTGTTCAGAATCCATTGCAACACTATCAGGTTTGCCTGTAGGCTTACCTATAGATGGAATTTTATTTTCAAACTCAGTTTTGAACAGTAGGCTGGTTCGTGTTTGCACAGTTATTGGATATGTTTTGTTCCTGTACATACCTCTTGACATGCTGAGCAAATACTGTAAAGACACAAGTATCCTCATATTATGCTTGCCCTAAACGTTTTCCATCACAGCATTTGCATTTGGCCCTAAAAAAGTCAACTTCTTTCTGCTCGTTATTCTATGACATTACCATAGAACTGTTTAAGCCAAGTGTTGTTAAATGGTATACTAGTATCACATTTGATAGACACTGCTGTGGCAATCATTGAGAAAATCTTGAGCAAGATAGTAATCAAAGTACTTGGTGATCCTGCACCTTCCAACACACAGAACACTGAAGTTTATTTTGTTGTTTACTTTTGTCTTTACCTCCAAGTAAACTATCACGAACAACTGAACCTCTGAACTATAAACACACATTTTATTACCTGCTTTATTACAACTTTGTTGTGATTTTATCTTCTTTGTTGTGATTTTATCTTTTTATATATGCACTAATTGTGAAAATGACTGTGGCAACATGGTATGTTAGCATTTGCATTTCAATGACTGTAACTCATAGAGCTACCTCTGTTTTTTGTCATACTAGTATACACACAGAGATATTCATCCTTCTTGTTACCTTATTTTGGTTTTGTTTTAAAGTGCTGTGCTTATTATCTTCTGAAGTGCAGTGTTATGTTTTTGAATAGATGAGGAACATTTACAAACTCTGGAAAAATAGTCAAATTGTTTGCACTTCCACATTTTTCTCTTAGTTGGATGCTGTCTTTTATGTGGGAAATGTCTCCACACATTTAACTTATTGTACATTTACTTTCCTCTGCTCACTCTTTTCATCCTTTGGCATATCTTTTAATTTTCTCTTGTGTTTATGTGTTTTGTTTTTCAGGCCCCTGTTTTAATAATTTCCTGCTAGTGTGCTTAGTCCTGTGTTGTTCATGTACGTTGCTTCATGTTTGCCTTTGTACTGCACTTTTTGTATTTGTGTAACTGTTTTTGTATAGCTGCAGTTGTGCTGTTCCATTCTGATGCAGTCTCTGATAATCCCTGTCGAGAGCCACATGCAAGGGCACAGCATTTAATGTCTTGTACTTACATTCAATTCGGTGACTCTTTTTTGAAACCAAGCCATGGTTCTTTTCAATCAAGCCTATGTTGTGACTGCCACAGTCATAGTGAAACAAGGGTAGTCTTAGAAAAGTAAGTAATGGAGCTAGGCACTTGGTAAAGACTCAGAAAACAGTAGGAAGTAAAATAGTAAGGAGGTTAGTTGGTCTTGGGAATCACCAGATAAAACCCGAATATTTCTTGTGAGCTTTGTAGATGAGGATATATAAATAAGTATTCTGCATGTCATTATTTATCGTAAATAACGTCTGAATCAAGAAAGATAAAGACAAAGAGAAAGTAGAAAGCTTAGTGTCTGTGGTGTCAACATCTTAAACTGCTTTGCCAGGAAAAACTTGCTTACGTTTATGGTATTGCAGTCTACTGGCCCTTTTTTGGCACTCAAAAGAATCCTTTAATAAAATCTTGAAGAGAAATGCATTTCCCACTTCTGTCATAAGTAGTAGTTGTGAAACACAGTTGTCTAGTAGCCATTTAATTGTAGGCACAGCCAAACAGATTTGTTCACATGGACTGGCTGCGTAGACTTTTCACAGCTTCCTGGACTTTTTTCTGATTCATCTTTGAACACTAGAGATTTTGTGCTCATATGCTGGCAACTCGGTACGTAAAAATCTACTGACAATCATTAGCGGACCGGAGTTCCACTGTGGCGACCACTAACCGGGAAAAGCCGAAAGATACAACAACATGCTGGACTAAAAAATAGTTCTTTTCCACAGAGGAACTAGACAGGTAAATTATTATCAAGTATTCCTCAATTCTGCAAATTCATTTGAATGTTTCACCTTTGGATCTTGTTTTAAGAAAGCCATTGTCTCAAGTATAGACTGCCAAATGACTTTGCAAGAAATTTATTTTACTTTTAAGGTACTGCTATGATCAGAACAGTTTCAGGAAATGACAGGCTTTGTGTGAGGCACACAATGAAGTATTTGTTGTCTGTGCATGTTTAGATGTTGCACCCCTTAGAAAAATATCTGAAATGCCTTGAGAGAGCTAATTTTGTTCAGAATCTCCCACTTATGCTTCACCATTTGAACCAGATATTTTATTGCCTTAATGCCCAGTATAGCAGAAATGCATGATTTTTTTTCACACCTGTCCAAGATCTTATTTAATTTGACATTTGATAAAGTATAAAGGCATGATATTTTCTATGACACATTTTAAGTAGATGCATTAACCACATCAGAGCTAGCTACAGGATTTTTAGAAAACAAATTAAATTCCTTTATGCTGTTTAAATAGTTGAATTTTTAGGAAGATGGTAATTAGTTTCTATGGACAGGTCCAAATATGCAGCATGAAACTATATGATAGGAATGACCAATGATTTAAGAATGTCATACTTCAGTACAGCAACATATGCTTCTTTTAGATGGGTGGAATCCTTTAGAAATTTACTTTAAAATTGTTCTTATTTAAATAGTATTTCACGTAAAACGACATTATCTGAGAAGAGGTGGACAAGTCTGTTTTAGTCACCGATATTAGTATCCAGACTGAGGGAAAGCTGTCTTGTCTGCATAGGCCAAGGCTCTCTTCATCCTTCTTCAAATCTGATGAATGAAAATTGGGAGATAAGAGGCCTTCTAATCCTGTTAGAAGATGCAGTCCATGATGTAGGTGATTCCCAAATGTACAAAAGTCCATAATGTAGGTGATTCCCAAATGTACAAATCTTGTTCATCTAATGACATCTAATTAGCATAAAATTTGAATGCCAAATAGCACACCTCTTCCTGTTTCTAATAGGATTGTGGGATACTACTCGAAAACATGTTTAAAAAATAGAGCAATGAAAATGATAGAAAAATATGAATGCATTTTCAAATAAATGATGTAAAATATGTTGACTCTAATGAACTGCATCGCAAAATTCTGCCACACAAGGAGGATTTATTTTTGTTCCTAAAAAGGGAGATGTAAGAAGTGGGTTCACTTTCTTTAAATTATTGGAGCCACTCGTATGTTGGTTATGTAGTGTAATTCTCTGTGTACTAGACAGCTTCAAAGATCACAAATGATGAGGGGATTCAGAAAATTGTGTGAAGGGGTAAATCAAGACTGAAAATTTGGACAGTTGAGAGGTTTGCAAGAAAGCTTTCAGAATCCCTAGTTCAAGAATGATTGCATGATCAGAGAAACAAGATACAAATTTCATATCCCTATCATTGTGATTTTAACCCAAGCAGGTGAACTGATATTTGTCAGTTATTCGTTATGAATTATGCTGCATGTGTTTACAAGTAGATTTTGTCTATTTAGATTTTAAAGGTCCCTTTGAAGGCACTAATCATGCACTTTTATATGAAAAGTTACCAGGCCTAAATCTGCCCTTGCTGCTGTTTAGATGGTCAGTTCAGTGGTTGAACAACAGAACTTGCAGAGGTAGAGCTGTAAATTTGCTACAGATCAGTAAAACAGCTTCGTCAAGGACTGCCTCAGAGCTCTGTATTTACAAACATATCTCGCTTTGTCAAGGACTACGTCAGAGCTCTGTATTTAGAAACATATCTCGCTTTGTCAAGGACTGCCTCAGAGCTCTGTATTTAGCAACATATCTCGCTTTGTCAAGGACTGCGTCAGAGCTCTGTATTTAGAAACATATCTCGCTTCGTCAAGGACTGCCTCAGAGCTCTGTATTTACAAACATATCTCGCTTTGTCAAGGACTGCGTCAGAGCTCTGTATTTAGAAACATATCTCGCTTCGTCAAGGACTGCCTCAGAGCTCTGTATTTACAAACATATCTCGCTTTGTCAAGGACTGCGTCAGAGCTCTGTATTTAGAAACATATCGCGCTTCGTCAAGGACTGCCTCAGAGCTCTGTATTTACAAACATATCTCGCTTTGTCAAGGACTGCGTCAGAGCTCTGCATTTAGAAACATATCTTGCTTTGTCAAGGACTGCGTCAGAGCTCTGCATTTAGAAACATATCTTGCTTCGTCAAGGACTGCCTCAGAGCTCTGCATTTAGAAACATATCTCGCCATCATTTTTCTTCACTATGTAATATTTATTGAAATAAGGAAAGCGGATCAGTACAAACCGCTACTCTCCAGACTCCCAGTGTTTAGGTGCATGCGACTTGACTTCTGAATTGAATAATCATGCAAATCTAACTGCCTTTAGACTATGCAAATTCAAACTTTAAACATGATTGACAGACTAAGAATGCAAGGTGTCCTTGCTCCCCATGTGGAGGCTGTGCCCTCACACCCCAGTTATTTAATTATTTTTACTGCAAGGTTCCATAGCCTCTGATATCAGCAAAATGCTCATAATTGTTTTCTATATGTGTTTTGCCCATTGAGCTTGCTGTCCATTCACAATGTTTGTTCATATCACTTGGTCTACACATAGAATCATCTGATGCAGGGGGATTCCCCTCTTGCTGTCGTTCTAGTGGAAGTTAGCCGCAAACAACTCACTCTTTAACTGAATAAGAATCAGGTTGACAGCAGCCCAATAGCTGCCAACATAGGAGCTGTTTCCCCCCATCCCCACCCACCCAGGCTTCCATCTTCACATATCAGTCTTCTTTTTCTGTTGCTTTGCTAGCTGTTGCTATTAACCAACTGACTTGAGAGTCTATGTTAACCCTCCAACATCAGTGGGCAGCAGCATTTCGAGTTCCCTAACCAGGAGACATGCAGTGATGTCAACATGACAGCGTATGCTGGATGCAGTTGTCTGCGTGTACATTTTTTTTTTTTACTTCAGGCTAATAAGTGTACTTCTGAAACTCTTGGCTTCCCTAGACTTTACACAAATAGTGGGAGACCCTCCCCCTCCCTTTCATATGGATTAGAAGAGCTGGCTGATCCTACGTCTGTTGCTAAACTTGTGCTGACTGTGGCGCAAAGGTATGCCTTGCTCCTGCACCAGTGGGTGAGATAAATAATCTCCCTTTTGTCATCAAATGGCTGATTCTGGCAGCAGTTTTAAAAGTAAGCACTGAACTAAAATGGGAATAAGAAATATCCAAGATGAAGTTTGGGCAGACATACTTAGCCCTGCTTACCCTTTTCCCGGCCAGTTACTCCAGAATATTTGTATGTATGTATGTATGTTTTATGTATGCATGTCTGTGACACACATACATATCCAGTTTCAAGCATTCCATGTGAATACATACCCAGTTCTGGGCATCATGTTAACAAAGAGCAGACCCAGAAATGGACATCTTCCCTAGTGACATATTGTTTTTGGGTCACCCTGTCATTATTGCCAGAAAAATCCATCCTACTGGAAGGAGCAGCAAAAACATTAGAAGTCTTCACAGCAGAGTTAAGAATAATTGCAGCTATGTTCCTCATAGTATGTCTGTTGACCAGCATTCAGAGTGTGAGGCTTCTTTTTAGTAGTCTGGAAATTTCCATCCTTTGGCACCATTTTAACATCCATAAGTATAACTTTAGCAGCTGGCCCCTATTCCTCTTCATGTCTGAGTTGCTGCTGGCAGGGAGAACAGGAGGAGATGGGGTACACTTTGGCCATCTGTGTTGGAGATACGTAGGTCATGGAGGAGATGGGGTACACTTTGGTCGTCTGTGTTGGAGATGCGTAGGTCATGGAGGAGATGGGGTACACTTTGGCCATCTGTGTTGGAGATAAGTAGATCATGCCTTCTACAACTGCACTGCTCCCATAATGTAACCAATGAAGGCTACATAGCTTACAGTTTTTTTTCCTTTTATGAGAAGGAGATTGTATTATCTTCCTTTCCCTAAAAATGCTATTTGCATTCTGTCACTAATTTCTGCTTAACAAATGGAGGGGGTAACATGAGAGCATTTAGGCACATGTGCTCTAAAAACAGCTTGTAAATAAGTTCATAAGTTCACTAGTTGCTTTGTTGGAGGTCAAAAACCTTCTAGAAACTCAAGTACATTGATATCTGTATTTGCACTCCTCACAAACTTATCAGTATTGGCTTTAAATTGCATAATGCTTTCCTGGCATCAGTATGCTTGTGGGATGACTGTTTCTTAATGTAGGAAATTTTTGATTAACAAACTGATCTATTTTTACTACATTTTTACTGTGTTTAAAGCTATAGTTGCCTTGATAAATCATTTTGTTGCATGTTACATGGCTATCAAGCCATCAAAGGACCGATGTTCTTGTCTTCAAATGTTTTGTAAAGCCACATATAATTTTGCTTACAGGAATGTGTAGCTAATACTGCACAGGAAAGTGTAATGAACCATGACTTGTAATCTGTAGAAGCAAATTAATAGATTCATTCATTTTAATAAATTGTCATAGAACAATATTAGTTTAGTTAACTTCAGACAGTATGCAAGTGGTTTTAAATAAGTTGAGAAGTCCAGATCCACCTTTAGTATTTATGGTCTTGAAAAACTTATCTAACAGTTTGAGTACTTTGTTATTAATATTTACTACAACATCTCGCTGACCTCTACTATTAAATCTTGGTACATATCTTGTCACCTCTCAAAATGGTGTTTGGCACCTCTGTTTATCCAAATTTGTATACACCTGGGCTCTGCAATTCAAGTGGTGCTGCGGTAGCATGTCGCCTCACAGTAAGACTCTGTCTGGTTCGATTCTCAGCTAGAGCGTCTTCTGCATGGAGACATGCGTGAATGGGCGTACCTTCGTTGAAGGTTGTGCATCAGGCCTGGCAAGCTGGTACGTAAAAATCAACTGCCAATCATTAGCGGACCGGAGTTCCACTGTGGCGACCCCTAACCGAGAAAAGCCAAAAGACACAAACTACCTACAATTGCTTGCTTAGCATTCTAAGTTGTGTATTATGTTATTTGTCTTATACCATGATTATTTACTAGTCTGTTCTCATGTTAATATTTGTCTTTTATACCATGATTATTTACTGATCTGTTTTCATGTTAGTATTTGTCTTGTAAACATTAATATGTAAAGATTGTTTCTGCTTACTGGAGCTTTTCTCCCCGGGCCTCCACCGAAAATGGGCTACTAGCCCAGTTGGACTATTTCCCGGTTTACAAACGTAATAAATAAATAGTCATTGCATTTTAAGTCCCAGTTTGTTTTAAATTATTAAATCCAAATCATTTATCTCTGTTGAACTGCTTAAAGGTTTTGTCTTTTAAGAGAAAGTCTATGTGTATTGCCAAAGAGTATAATACACTGCAGTATTTGTTTCAAGACCACATAAGTGTGCATGTTTGTTAATACGACTAAGCTTTAACTTGTTTATCATTTTACCTGTGGCAGATATGCAGAGTGGATGAGATTTGTTCAGAAATGTTGGGGTGCCATGGTTGACAAACTTCTTCAATACTTGAAAAGTTCTACTTGTGGTTTGGCAGGCTGTGGAGAGGAAAGTATACTCCATCTGAGTGGAGATTGCACTCCCTAGCATCCCTGGGAACTTAACATGCCAGGGAGATAGAAATCAGATTTATTTCAATAGTCACATTCATCTCTTTAGCTGCATTAGGCAGAGGTCAAATATCAATACAATTGTGTTTGCCATCATGTATGTTTTCTCTCTCTGTGTCTTGAGACGCCAACTCCTAAAAATCACAGTGCCAACCAAGATAGGATATAAAAGGATTCCAACTGAAGTCCGCATAAAACAGAAGGTTTTAATAGACAAATATTTAAACAAATCCAATGGTTAAGCGCTTTCACTTGCTCAAAAGCAAGCTTCATCAGAACAATATAAACAGGACCCTACAACATTTAAATAAACTTTTTGGTGCCAAAAGCGCTAGATGAAACTACAACACTTTTAAAGACGTATTACATTGTAAAAAGTTTTTTGTTTTTTATATATATATATGTCTTGCCTAAGTAGCAAGCTACTATGAAAACTAAAATAGTTAAAATAGCCAATAATCGCATATTGCATCTAAATGTTGAACTACCCATACTACAACGATACTACTGTTGTAAGTTGTAGATGTATGCCAAAACCACAAGTAGCCAATACATATAGTTTGCAATCCACTAGTTGCTGCAACCTCATCGGCTAACCATTACCCATATAGAGTCAACTCAAGTTGTATATACTGTTTATATATATATATATATATATATATATATATATATATATATATATAAAAAACTAGTCGTATATATATAAAATTAAATAACAGTAATAAAAATGAAAATAAAAATAAATATACAAATAAATATATAAATATAGACTAGTCTATCGTGCATACACCTAACTAAACTAAAATAACCCACACATAGTATGTTTACGTTTCTATCATTCATGCTATGGCTAACAAAGGTTTGATGGATATGAAATCCTGGTGGAATGGAAGAGTCTAAAAAATATTTGCCACCAATATTCTTTGTATGACAACTGTCCTTTGTAGTCCCCCCTCCCCAGAGTCAAATAAAGCACTATCTATAATTGCAAAACCAAAATAATGCCCATCCCCACGTTTCTTGATGTGTCTATACAAAGCATTGTTCTCATCCTTGGTTTTGATACTATATAAATGCGCATAGATGCGCTTATTGAATTTCCTTTCTGTTTTTCCTGTATAAAAACCAGAACAGGCCATGCATTTTGCGAAATAGATAATCATTTTGGTGTTACAATTTCCCTGTTTGAATCTGACCATTGTTCTGTTTATATTCTCTAACACTATACTATTTTCCTGCAAAATTGTGTAACATTGTTTACAGTTGCCACATTTTTTAGTATGTGTGTTATGGGAAATTTTATTCCAATTACCCCTCTCCACGTAATTTTTTATATTGTATCCCATCTTAAACACAAACTGTGGTCCAGTCCCTAAAATTCTCACTAATTCATTGTCAGTTTGAATAATATTCCAATAGTCTGTCAAAAGTTTCTTTACTTTACCTATATATGGACCATATTCCAAGACACACCTCCTACCATATGAAACAATGTCATTTGAGGTGTGGTCAGTATTGTCAGTATTTACCACATACTCAGAATTGAGTCCCAGTAGGGGGTTTGTATCGACAGATTCATAACCCAGAGGCTCCCTTCACTCTGGAATAAAATCCCAATTACTGTTTGACTGACTCTGGACATCATCCTAGCCTCATATCCCCTTTCCTTAAACATAGCTGTAATAAAAGTCACTTCTTCTAACATATCATCATATTCAGAAGTCATTCTAATAGCACGTATGATTTGCCCTTTATAAATATTAGTAAATTTATTCATGGGGTGATTGCTGGTAAATTCTAAATAACTGTTAGAAAATGTATTTTTTCTGAAAATTCTTGATTTAAATCCCGTTTCTCCTCTAGAAACAATTGTGTCAAGGCAAGGAACACCATGGTTGTTACTACAAGAAGTGAATTTAAGAAAATTACTCCTCTCATTAAGATGATCTAAAAATGTATCTAATAATAAGTATATATCGGAGCACATGCAGCTCCCATAGCTATGCCTCTAGATCAGGGGAAGTCATCGTGCCTCTTTACTCATCCCTCATCAGGCCCATAATTGAGCACAATGCCCCTTTTGGGATGTACCTTACCAGACACCTGCAGCAACTGGAAAGACCCCAAAAGTACCTCACCAAGAGGATCAAAGGGCTCAAACAGATGCCATATGCTGCCCGGTTAAAGAAACTCCAGCTCTACTCAGTGGCATACCACCTGCTCAGAGGCGATCTGTGCCTGACGTATAAAGCCATGTCCAACCCGGAATTAATGGACATGCTGCACCTCAGAAAATCCAAATCCCATCGAGCTACGTGCTCGAGAGACTTGAACCTCAGCACTGAAATAAATAGGACATGCTGGAGGGACAGATTCATAACCCAGAGGCTCCCTTCACTCTGGAATAAAATCCCAGTCCAGGTAAGGCAGAGTCCCTCACGGACTCTCTTCAAGAGGAATCTTGATGAGTGGATGGGAGATCGTAGGTTTACCCCGGGTATCACTTCTGTGTCACTGTTAGACAGAGGCACAGTATACTAACCTCGAAAAAGGGCATAGCAAAATTAATTTAAAATGGGTGGCGAAAGCCTAACACACTCTGGCTAGGCTTATAAATGCCCTAGGGCAGATAGCCTAGTATGAACCTATGAACCTATAATGCTGCACTACCTTCCCATAGTATATAAATATCATCTCGATAACGAGAACAGTATCTGATGTATTTCATAAATTCACTGCTAAACACTTTTAGTTCCTCCCAATCAAGCATAACCAGATTAGCGTATATCAGAGCACATGCAGTTCCCATGGCTACGCCTCTGGTTTGCCTGAAAACTTCACGCTCATATTGAATATAATTATGTTCTAATACCAATGACATCATATCTAATAGTAAACAAGCTTTATCCCAGTCAATGTCTGCATATTTATGTATACTGCTAGCAAACGCTTCTAGTCCCTCTTTTTTTGGGGATACATGAAAATAAATCTATGACGTTTATACTAACAAATAGCAAATCCTCCTTCCATAAATGAATAGGGTAGTTTTTCAAAAATTCCCAGGAATCTTTAATCATATGGGGAATTTTACTATATATCTGTTTAAGATAGACGTCAATAACACAACCCAATGGGAAAGTTTTTGATTTACTACCTGAGATGATTGGCCTAAATGGGGGTCCACAATGTC
This sequence comes from Protopterus annectens, assembly GCF_019279795.1. Taxonomy (NCBI): domain Eukaryota; kingdom Metazoa; phylum Chordata; order Ceratodontiformes; family Protopteridae; genus Protopterus; species Protopterus annectens. Next base: position 929,666,034 of record NC_056748.1, on the reverse strand, counting down.
TTTATGGACTTTGGGAATCGACATGCTAACTTGGGGTACTCAACTTTGATGTAATTATATGTATCCACCGTTATCCTATTGTCAATCAAGAATTCCTCCAGGTGTAGGTCAATCCTCCTATAAGCAATGTTTATTTCATTGAGGGATACAACCTCATAATTTCCTGACATATGTAATAAATCATATAGTCTGGAAGAATATGCTGCACTATCAAACAAAACTATGCCACCCACTTTGTCGGGTTTCATAACCCTAATATTTCTATTATTTCTCAATTCCTGAAGGACACTATATTCTTCTACAGAAAGATTGTGATTGGTCCTTTTCCCCTTTATATGATTTTGTAACTTATATAATTGTTGTGTAACAGCCTTGTCATAAATAGAAATGATGGCTGAATCTATATGGATAATGCTTAGCTGATGAGGTTGCAGCAACTAGTGGATTGCAAACTATATGTATCGGCTACTTGTGGTTTTGGCATACATCTACAACTTACAACAGTAGTATCGTTGTGGTATGGGTAGTTCAACATTTAGATGCAATATGCGATTATTGGCTATTTTAAGTATTTTAGTTTTCATAGTAGCTTGCTACTTAGGCAAGACATATATATATATATATATATATATATATATATATATATATATATATAAAAACTTTGTATAAATAAAAAACAAAAAACTTTTCACAATGTAATACGTCTTTAAAGTGTTGTAGTTTCATTTAGCGCTTTTGGCGCCAAAAAGTTTATTTAAATGTTGTAGGGTCCTGTTTGTATTGTTCTGATGAAGCTTGCTGTTGAGCAAGTGAAAGCGCTTAACCACTGGATTTGTTTAAATATTTGTCTATTAAAACCTTCTGTTTTTATGCGGACTTCACTTGGAATCATTTTATATCCTATCTTGGCTGGAACTGTGATTTTTAGGAGTTGGCGTCTCAAGACACAGAGAGAGTAAGTGTTCTTTCATTATTGTTGGTTCTGTAGTTTTAAGAATGGTTACTTGGCATCGTGTTCTAAGTAGTTCTCATGGAGTCTGATCAAGACGCTATCCCTAACGCTTCCCCCAGTTTACAACGTGGAGAGATGGCTCAGGTTCAGGTGGAGCTAGCGGAATTGAGGGGTGAAGTGAGCAGACTTTCTCTTTTACTCTCAAAATTTGGCAATTATGTTGCCAGTCCCGGCAACTGTAACTGTAATTCTAACAATGTCCATTCAGCTGCAGCATCTCCATTAGCCCATAGGAACAGCTACTTTCAATCCAAGGCGCTTTGAGTACGGAACAACCATATGGATAACAACTGTAATATTCAGAACTTTACTTTACACTCTCCTGTCATCCCTAATGGACAGGGAACAGCTAGTGGTTTAGCAAAACCTATCAATTTACCAGCTACATACCATACTATCGACCGGCGTAACAGTAGTAAATTAGGTATATCGGACTTCACTTTCGACTGGTCCTTTGGAGACCTAAACGAAGAAGCCAAGCGTGTGGGTATTAAACCCAAGAGAATCATGTCTCAAAAGACTTATGGACATCATGACCAAGGGGTATGTATAGGTAAAGGTTCTGGGACTGCATCTGATGTACATCATTTAGGTGATAAGACTAATGAAAATTTGCATCACCTTTTAAAAAACTTTTTGGACAGTAATTGTTTATTTGGTAATAATGATACAGACCATGAGAATGGTAGACCTTCAGTTCCAAAAGATACACTCAAGGATAACATTTATACCTTGGGTAAGAGATTAAACTATATTAATAATATTAAACTGGACAATGCATATTTGACTAAATGTTTGGATAATAACATAGTCCCCATGGGACTTAGATTTTTTAAGTATACTATGGGGATAGGTATTACTGACACTATTACTAAGCAATTTAATTCATTTTTGACCAATGTGGTTTCAAATATATGCACATGTTAATTAAGTTTAACGATGAAAAGCTGGTTAAACTTATGCAGGAGGTGGAAGAGTTGAATGAGATTATATGAAATGATTTATTATTCTCACAATAGGAAAAACTTTATGTCAAGCAATTTTACATGGCTGATAATGCTATCAAAAAAGCACATATTCGGAAAAATAAAAAATTAGTAGAGATATGGATCAATATAGTGAGGGTAGAGCTTATTTTTGGGATAAATATGCAGGTCACAACAGTCATTCTAAGCACACACCACATGATGTGCCTGACAATGGTAAAGTACAAGACTTATATTACAGAGATAACTCACCTTATTTTCATCAAGCGAACAACAGAGGAAGACACAGAGATTGGAAATAGGGGGGGGGGGGGTTGGAGAAGGCAAAAACCTCAGGAGAATAAGGGACACCAACAGTACATAACGGACAAAGGATAACAACTAATGAGGGAAGAAAAGAGGGATTGACGTCAGATTATATATATATATATATATATATATATATATATATATATATATATATATATATAGTTGTAATCCACGTGTGAGGTTACATAAGGTCAAATGACTTTGCAATTACAAAATCTGAGCAAAGAGAAAAAAACGAATGGTGGTATGTGTGATTGGCATTAATGCCAAAGTAAAGTTTTATGTGTAGTGGGGTAGGGGGTTGTGTTGTTATTGTTGCATGTATTTTGTTTTGTTTTGTTTTAGATGGGAATTTTTAAGTTAGGTTGTATTTTTTTTAGTATGGAGTTGGTATATTTAAGTTTGGGGTGTAGGAGGGCGGGGTACAGTGTGGCTTGCCCCCCTTCAAAAATACTTATTTAAAAATGTTGTTTGTCTCCTTGTTTTATGCTCCAGTCAAGTCATTGTTGATGTTGCTTGCTTTCAGTCTTTTCTTTTTGTTTTTGTCCTTCTGATGTTCAATTAGTTCATAGTTCATAGTTCATAGATTAGTACTAGGCTAACTGCCCTTGTGAACCATTTTAAGCCTAGCCAATTATCCCTTGTGAGACTCAAATCCTGCACCTTGTGTTTGTACGGCAAACACCTTAACCATTAGGCTACCCTCCCAACCCTATATTTGGCATTTTTGATCTTAACATATATAATCTAATATTTATGTGTGTGTGTGTATACATTATTTATATATATATATATATATATATATATATATATATATATATATATACACACACACACACACACACACACACACACACACACACACACACACACGTGTATGTGTGTGTGTGTGTGTGTGTGTGTGTGTGTGTGTGTGAGTGAAAACACCGCCAATAAATTTAGCACTAGCTTTATCCCTCTGTGCCCTCAGAGTGTCCCTTAAGAGATATCAGAAACTGGCTTGCCCCCAGCTATCACACAGCTCCTAAAAATGCTATAAAAAGCTAAAAATACTGCGTCAGTGGATCCTGACAATATCCCTGGATGCGTCTTAAATAACAGGAAGCACAATTTAGCCACACCTCTAACAACACTGTTCATTCTCAACCTCCATACAGATTTTGTGCTGAGCTAATGGAGAACAGCTACAGTCATTCCCCTCCACAGCTCTGTAAGTCTGACCAGCCTCATATGCAAAGCCATGGAAAGGCTTAACTTGGAACTAATCATGCAGGACATAGAGAGGGGTGTTAGAAATTTACATTTTGTACTCAAACCTAATGTTGTTGCCTCCCCCCCCACTGCCACCCACCTAACATTTTAAAACTGTACTCAGCTGTCAAAACGCTACCCCCCCAGACATATATTAAGGGAATGCTTTAGTTTCAACTGATACCATTTATACCAACAAAAGGCTATTTTTGAGGTTTATACCCTTCCCACAAGTATGCCGTGGTGGTACGGCGGTAGCGTTGTTACCTCACAGCAAGAGGTTCTCCCATTCGATTCTCGGTTTGGCTTGGGAGTGCCTTGTGTGTGGAGTCTACATGTCCTCCCCATGGTTGGGTAGCGTTCGAAAGACATGCATGCGTAAATGGGCATGCCTTCGTTGAAGATTGGGCATTGAGCTGGCACCTCTGCGTTTCGTAAAAATCTACTGCCAATCATTAGCGGACCGGAGTTCCGCTGTGGCAACCCCTTATCAGAAAAAGCCGAAAGACAAACAACAACATACCCTTCCCACAAGTATTCTCTGAATACCTTTATACTTTAAATATTTAATAATATTACCGAAAAGCTCAGAGCAAACGAATTAAATTAAAACGAACTCACTGCTGCAAAAATAAAGAAATACACACTAGACAAAACTGGTATTAAGCGCTTTTGTCCTTTAATGATGCAAAAAACTTCATCAGAATGCAGTAAAAAGGAAAAGATGCTGTAGCAATAAACAGTAATATACTTAAAAGCTGTGCAACCAAAGAAATGAAGATTTAAAAAAAATACAAATACAGTAACCAATAACAGAAGAATAGAATTTTGTAAATATTTAAATATTTACTGCAAATATTTGTTTATACAGTTGTAAACATTAATGCTTTTTTCAAGTCGATGTTTTCAAGAGATTCTCTGACAAATATGTGTTAATTTGCATACACTGAGTATGCCTAGCTGCACCCTTACTTAGGGAACCTTCAAACAGTGGACCTGTCTCAATTTGCGTTCATCAAAGATAGGTCATGCTTACATCACCAAAGCAATGAATGGTGGCAAAATGGTACACACCGCATACCTTGACCTGGTCAAAGCTTTTGACACAATTCTCCAGTCAGGCATAATAGAAAAGCTAAGTACCTGGGAATAGTCCCCTATGTCACCCACTGGACTGGGAACTAGTTACAGGGATGATGCAG
>NC_056748.1:929653774-929656274 GCF_019279795.1 Protopterus annectens | reverse complement strand
AGTTACCTTAACAACAGACTGCAGTCCTCTTGCTGTCTCCGACAACCGTACTGACCTTCACTCCCTCACACAGGCTTCTTTTAACACCATTGAACACTGGTTAATCAATAACAAACTCATCCTTAACCCAAAGAAAACAACGCTTCTTCTTTTCTTTCTAAAATCTATGTCCAACCTTAAAACTTCCTTCAGTTTCATTTTTCTTTGGGGTTGTCTTGCTGGATTGTGTTTCTGGTTTTTCACATTTTGTTAATTTTGGCTCCTTCAGTCTCTCTTCCCTAGACAACACCATCATTCATGCTGACTCCCATACCAAACTTCTAGGAATTAAAATTGAGGATCAAATGAAATTTGACCATCATATCCAGCAATCCATTAAAAGGACCAATCAAAAACTCGGTTAACTGTATAGAAATAATAAATTCTTAACCATCATCTCTAGGACCTCACTTGCTCAAACCTACCTTCTCCCCTACCTACTCTATGCTTCCTCTATATTTACCCACCTACAAACAAATATTTTAACCAAATTTGAACTTGCAACCAGATAGCCAGATTTGCCTGTAACTCCCCTTACAAATCCCATCACTGCCTTGCTCTTAAACAACTGCAGTGGCTTGAATTCCCTCAGCTGCTCCCGCTTTCACAACTACAGATGACACATTCTCTTCAAAAACCTGCAGACTGTCCCTCTCTGTCCATCCTCTTATCCCTATACAAACCTTCTCGGTCTCTCTGTAGTGCTGACCAAATGCTACTTGACACATAAAGGCCTAACAAAACAATAGGTAGATTACATTATAAATGCTCCTTATCTGAAACTTGGAACAAACTTCCAACTAATCTGTGTTCTATCCACTCCTTGATCCATTTCAAAAGAGAATTGGAAAAAACCCTTGCTAACTCTCCCTCCTGCACCTGTCACCACCCTAACACATACTGCCCCATTCATAACATTATAACTATTTCTCCTCTTCTTTATGTAATATAACTTTAAATAACTAGTGCTGTAGTAACTTAGCTATGCCACTGAGCAGCGCTATACTTAAATCTTATCTCCTTCTTTTCCTTGGCTACTATACTTCCCACCCCTGACTGTTTCCTTTCACTCTCGTGACTCTCCTATATGTTCCTCATCTGCCCCAGCCCTTCTATTTAATGCTTGTTTTCTTCCAGTCTGCCAACTTGATTTAGTCATTAAGATGTTTTGGGGGCTTATTTTTATTTCTTCTGCCCTATTGCAGATCCACATTTATCAACTGTTCTTTTTGCCAAATTTTATCATTTGATAATTTCCACTATGGCATGAATTTATGTAGTTATGTATTCATTTTGCTATGTTTGTATTTGAATTACATCTGAGTGACGTCTACAGGTGCATCTGCAGTTAACTCCTACTGATGCCTCTAGGTGTCAAACATTGCTTGTTCATATTTGCATCAATAATTCCAAAGCCATGCTATGTGCAAGGTTTTAAAAGGTTTCCTCTTAAAGCTTATAAAATGGTAAATGCAACTGCATTAATATTTGACCTCTGTCTAGTGCAGGTAAATAGAAATTAACTTTTGTTTTTATGATATTAATTTGTATAGATATAATTTTTACATTTTTCTAAATATCTCAAAAACCAAGTAACACAGACAGAACTCCTTAGCCTCATATGAAAGCTGTCATCTAGATGAATACAATGCTGCTGAAAGTGTGTGTGTAACTTGAGTGGTTGCCGAGATATTGTACATTGTTTACAAAGTATTACAAATGTACTGTTTACTCTGTTTACTGTGACTTATAAAATTCATTTTAAGACTTAAAACATAAATAATATTACCAGTATAAAAATAGTTTGTGCTGAAGAGTTTGCCATTTATACTTCTTTCATAACCCCTATGGTTTTGGAGATATGAACATTTGTTTGAAATGTAAGGACATCATTTGATGCTGTCACAAGGCTTAGGTTCCACCCATTGGAAGTTACAGTGCAAACTTCCTGAGCTCCATTGGAGTGAATGAGTTAATTTCCATTATGGCATGAATATATGTAGTTTTGTATTCATATTCTTATTTCTAGAATGTAACTTTGTTATTGTTATTTTGTGTGTGGTGCTTTTCGCCTCGGGTCTCCACTGAAAATGGGCTACCAGCCCAGTTGAACAAATAAAATAAATAAATAAATAAATTCACAAAAAGAAAACCGTAAAAAGCATTGGTTTTTGTTACACACTGTATCAAGGGTGAAATAACAGTTAATTAAATGCACTGTACATGTCTTTCAGATTACTTTACTGTATTCTAAAACTGGATTAGATAATGATAATCTGCCCTTCTTGAAAAACAGGACCATTGCATTCAACCTTTAAAACTCATTGGTTAATATGAATGTGTTAATATTTTACAAATGTTAAGTCCAAAATACATGTGCATAAACTGAATAAGAACTCAATATTATTCTTCAAAAAAGACTTTACATTGAAACATTTTCTCTTAACCAGACTTTACACAC
>NC_056748.1:929581274-929648774 GCF_019279795.1 Protopterus annectens | reverse complement strand
ACTAAGCAGTTGAGAGGTATGTGTCATACATGGACTAGGAAAAAAAAAGTTCCTTATGTAGCCATCTTACATGAGGTAAGGAATGTAGCATTGCCTGTACAGCAGCAGAAACACCAAATATTACAAGAGGTGTCATACGCATAATAGATTTAAGCAAAGTGTCACTGAATTATTACCCCAAAAAGTTTGCCAGGTTTAAGTAAACCTCAATTTAAAACTAGTATCACCATGTTCAGTTTAGATGTAGATAGTTCTCAGGTGTCTGGATTAGCCTTAGGGTGACATCTAGTGACAATTTTGAAAAATACTTTTGATGTTTATAATAGACACGTAGTTGCCTATCTGAAATACTACAAACAATGGTATTACACAGTGATTTTTTATGTAATGATTTTAAACAGGTTTTAGATAGAGGTATTATTATTTAAAGTAAGTGCCAAAAGATTGTTACTCAGGCAGAGTTTATAATGGCACTGATGCAATTTGAAAGACAATTTTATCACATCATTTGCTGTTTGATAAAGGATGTCATGAAACTGGTCAAGGTTTGTACTTTTATTGTTTTTGTGAATAAAGTTCACTAAATGGAACTCCTTTTACTTTTCAAAATTTCTTTTGGATCTAAGTTCATTAGTGTCCATCTTCTGCTACTGAGCTGGCTATTGGTTTTTCTGGATTTATTACTTTTTAATAGAGACCACAGCTGGAGGAATGCAGTCAGTCTCATGTCATCTCACCCTCAACAAAATACTGTAATAATATGGGCCAAAATAAATATTCCAGGACATTGTCCTGTTCTCCAGCTGTTGAATTTAAGATACAAGATAAAAATAAAGATATATGATATGCCATTTTACACACATGTGCGTGTATACACACACACACACACACACACACACACACACACACGATTAGGCATACTTATTGACTCCCTAAGATTGATCAACAGACACTGCCAAACAGCAGCCCTTTTGACTGTATATAAAACTCAAAACAACATTTAGCTCAATGAGGGACAAAGGCAGGACAGACTAAAGCCCTACTGCCGGAGGAAGAATGTGCAGTCAGTGTCCATGTATGTATTCCAGTCAGCTAAGATTACAGGTACATGCTGACTCAGTCCCATTTTGAAGTTGCACTCAACAGATAACAGAAAGAAAGGTGAAGGACAGAAAAGTTCTGGGATTAGAGCTCCCATCCATCCCTCCTTCCACAATCCATCACCACATCTATCTATCCATCCAGCTGTCCATCTGTCTAGCCAGCCATGCATCCAAGCTGTGCACTTGCATCCAGTCCTAATTATAATCTAATTGCAACCTCCGTCATGCCCTTAATCAGGAAATGTCAAGGAATGTGACAATTCAAACTCTGGAAAATGTAAAAGGCGTGCTGTTTTTCAACTGTTACCTTCTAATTAATCAAGAGAGAAGTACACAATGGTAAACTGGTGATGCAGTCCATCAGTAAGGATACGTTAAAGAGACTGTATTCATGAATTTCACTACAGACCGATGTGAGTGAGATTTTCCAACATTTAGACAGGACCATCCCTACCTCTGTCCTGTACACCCCAGCTGCACTCTGCCCACAAGTGCAAGAGAGCATCCAGTTTACATCTTTGTCATCCAGGCCTGATAGCCCCCCCTTGAAAAAGAAAGGCTGTATTGACAGGGTACATAGCTCAAGCACTACCTTCTCTTACCTCGCTCAGACAAATTTAGATCATTAAAGGGATGGTAATTAATTTAATTAAAATTCTTTAAACACTGCCTACCAGAAGATGTAATGGTACCTAAAGTACACTTTGATTTCAAGTCAGACTGTGACATCCATTGGTCATCCAATGGTAGGATAAATAAAATCATTCCATAGGTTCACTGGTAATTACTAGGCTTGCACTTCAGGGGACCACTGAGGATCTTAATTTAAATTCCCAGTTGCCCCAGGCACTGTCTGGTTAAGTGACTTGCTGAAGGTCACACAGTAAGTAAATAAGGTCTAAGAGAGTCAAGCCCTGAGCCACAGGCACTACAGCTCACATCCTTAACCTCTTGTGTCAACTGCCAGACTGCCAAACTAACATAATTAGCCATTTCATGAACCAGCCTGATGCAGAGAAGGTTTGCTCAGCTCTTCAAGTGCAGTTCTGTTACAAGGGTTCCTTCTGCTTGGGGGAGGTGGGGCAGGGTGGGCAGCTACCTCACAGTTCTGTCTGTTGGCCACCCATTCAGTCTCATCTACAGGTGTAAGACTAGCCATGTTAGTGTAAAGCATTATTTCATTGTTTAGTCCATCAAGTGATCTTCGGCAGATGAATGAAAGATTCTTAATTTAACAGGTTACAAGAGTGAATTAGTGTTGTCCATTACTCTACAGCCAAAGTAAACAGTATAAAAAAGTAACAAAGTAAGAGTATACAGGGCCAGAGTAAACAGTGTTGGGCCATAACAACAGATAAATAGCCATTATCCATTCAATTTGTAAGGTTGCCTTGTTCAACTTTATGGTCTAACCATACTGCAACTGAAATGTTCTGTTTATCTTCCGGAGTATTTTGACTCAGCGAACTTAGAATGTTCTTCATTCCACATTGCTGCAGTCCTAACTATTGGGGTAGTCCGCTGTCCCAGTCGGCCCGAATACCAAAGTATATGGCTGACGTCGGTCAAGGCGCATTAGACTGACGTCAGTACGTCAGGGTACTAATGCGCATGACCGACGTCATATCCTCAGTCTTTTTTGCCGCATGGCCCGATGCAGAAGCAGTTTTGCGAGTGCAGGTTGGCGTTCTGAAAGTTTCTGAAGTCAGAGTTTCAGACCGAATCAAAGTTGGCTAAGTACCCCGTTGGGGAATATTTTGGTTTTTTCTTGCCTCAGTATTTAACCGGATGTCAGAAAAAGTGAATAACTGTATTTCTTGTGGGAAACAGATACCTCATAGGGATTACCATACTTTGTGTATACCTTGTTTAGGGCCTGAGCACAACGTTGTTGGATGCCGCTCTTGTGCTAGATTTAACAAACGCACTATTAAAAGACGGTTAGACTGTGCCAGGTTAGATGTTCTTCGTTTTCCATTGCTGCAGTCCTTACTATTGGGTATAGTCCGCGTCCAGTCGGCCCGAATACCAGAGTATAAGGCTGACGTCGGTCAGGGCGCATTAGACTGACGTCAGTACGTCAGGGTACTAATGCGCATGACCGACGTCATATCCTCAGTCTTTTTTGCCGCATGGTCCGATGCAGAAGCAGTTTTGCGAGTGCAGGTTGGCGTTCTGAAATATTTCCGAAACCGGAGTTTCAGACCGAAACAGAGTTGGCTAAGTACCCCGTTGGGGAACATTTTGTTTTTTTCTTGCCTCAGTATTTTACCGGATGTCAGAAAAAGTGAATAACTGTATTTCTTGTGGGAAACAGATACCTCATAGGGATTACCATACCTTGTGTATACCTTGTTTAGGGCCTGAGCACGACGTTGTTGGTTGCCGCTCTTGTGCTAGGTTTAACAAACGCACTATTAAGAGGAGGTTAGACTGTGCCAGGTTAGTGTTTGGGAAGCGTTGTAATTATAAAATGCCGTCGGATGCTCCGACGCCCGCTTCGTCCAAGAAGCGCAAGGACAAAACAGTGAAGCCTAGGGTTGATGAACCGCCAGTCCCGGACGTCGGTTCTTTAGAAGGCTCAGTGGAGCCAGAGGTTTTGCCAGGAGTTTCCATGGAGTCTCAGGCAGAAACTTTACTGTTACAGGATGTGCCTTCTCAGGAGGTAGGCCAGGCTGAGGGGGCTTCTCAGGTAACTGTTCTTCCCTCTCTTCCCAAGGTAGTTAGAGCCTCTCCTTCTGTTGCCAAAACTTCTTTGAGAGGTAGGCCTAGTTCAGCTTCAGTGGGGGCTTCTCCTAGTATTTCGGGTTCTGTACCTAAGAAACATATGCTTAAAATGGCAGAAGATTTGATTACTATGATTAGAGGTTCTATGCCTCCGCCTGATAAGAGGCCTAGGGTGGAACCGGAGTTTGATAGTTTTGAACAGTGTTCAGAGGCTTCAGAGTCTTCTGCGGAAGACTTGCAGGAGTATCCTACTTATTCTGATTCTGATGTGGATGATTCCACTCCTACAGCTTCTCCTCCTGAGGATTTCTCATTTTCAGAGACTCTGCATTCCATGAGGGAGCACTTTAAATGGGAAGGCCAGGATTACTCTGATTCCAGGAAAAGGCTTAGGGAATTCTTGTTTTTGCCCCAGCATAGGCCCTTAGCTATTCCTCCTGTGTTGAATGTGGTGGAAGATGTTTTTGCAGAGGCTTCCCTGAATCCTGACTCTTTGCCTCCTGCTCCTGTTAAGCCTGATAGGTATTATAGGGTGCCCGAAGCTCATAAGTATTTGTTTAAGAGTCCTAGGGCGGACCCAGAAACTATTTCTCAAGGGCCTAAGGGTGTTAAGGCTTCTGTGGTTAAAAATCCTGTTCCCACTGATAAAGAGGCTAGGGCCTTGGATAGGTGGGGAAAGAAAGTGTATACTTCTTCCACTCTAGCCATGAGAGCGTTGAATTGTCAGTTTCACATGCTAAAATATCAGAATTATCTCCTTTCACAATTGAAATCTAAGGTGGATGCTTTGGCGGAAGGTATTGAGTGTAAAGAGTTGCTGGACTTGGTTCATGTGTCTGAGCAAGTGGGTAAGCATTCTTTGCAATGTGGTTTTGATGCTGTACAGGCCTCCTCGAGGGTGGCTGCTACTAGTTCTGTTCTTCGCAGGCATGCCTGGTTGAAGGATCAGAATTTAGCTGAGCATGTTAAGACAAGGATTTTGGATGCTCCTTTACAGTCTGATGTGTTGTTTGGATCGCCTGTGGAAGCAGTTTTAAAGAAAATGGAGGACAAAGCTAAGTCTATGCAAACTGTTAAAGATTTTTGCAGGTGCAGCCACCAAGTTTAGTAGAAATTGGCCTGCTAAGGGGTGGACATATCCTGCTTATGATTCCCAGTCTAGGGGTAGGTCTAGACGTGGTAGAGGCAGGGCTCAAGGTTCTTTTAGGCCTAGAACAGGGAGTTCACCTGCTCAGACTTCTGGTGAGGGCAGGGGTCAGTCCTTTCGTAAACAGACCCAATGACCTGTCTTTTCAGCTGCCAGTAGATTCTCATCTGGCAGCTCCTTTGGGAGGAAGACTGTCTCTTTTCAAAGAAAATTGGGATTTAATTACTCGAGACAAATGGGTGTTGGATATCATTCACCACGGTTACAGATTTTATTTCCATACAATGCCCCCTTTCAAAGGCATGCCAGACGTTCCTCCTCCACAAAGAAAGGAGGCTCACAAGCAAGTTTCTCAGTTACTCCAGATGGGGGCCATTCAGCCAGTCCCTGTATCAGAAAGGGGCCTAGGATTTTATTCTCGCCTGTTCCTAGTACCAAAGAAGGGGAACACGTGGAGACCAATTTTGGATTTATCTCTCCTCAACACTTTTCTGGACATTCCCAAGTTCAAGATGTTGACGTTACAACAGCTTTTACCTCTGCTGGGCAAAGATCACTGGATGGTAACTTTAGATCTCAAGGAAGCTTACCTTCATGTGCCTATAAGGCTAAGTTGCAGGAAGTATCTGCGGTTTCGAGCTGGAAATTCTCATTATCAGTTCTCTGCATTGCCCTTTGGCTTATCCACTGCTTCAGAGTATTCACAAAGGTTCTGGCTCCAGTGATAGCTTACTTCAGGCTTCAAGGAATTCAAATCTATCCTTACTTGGACGACTGCCTGATTCTGGCTCAAGAAAAGGAAGACCTTCTACAGCATCTGGAATATGTTATAGCAGTGCTAAGATGCCTAGGGTATTCTGTGAACGAAATAAAGTCCAGTCTAGTACCCTCTCAAGACATGTGCTTTCTGGGTGTGAGACTGAATACAGCAGCCCAGATGGCCTTTTAACCCCGGACAAACAAAAGAGTCTGTCACTTTACTTCCAACAACTATCTCATCAGTCCGTGCTGACTGCAAGGACAGTCCTTCAAGCATTAGGGTTCATGGCATCTTGTATTCTGGTGCTTCCCAATGCCAAACTGCATATGAGGAAGCTACAATGGTATCTCAAAAATGTATGGACACAGCACTGCCAGGATTTGGACACTGTCATTCAAATAATACCTTGCCTTCAAAAGAATTCTTGTGGTGGGCTCAGGAATGTCACCTAAACAAGGGACTCTCTGTGACCCGCCAGAGGCAAGTCAGATTTTAACGACAGATGCCTCGGACATTGCTTGGGGAGCTCATCTAAATGGAAAGTGGATACAAGACAAGTGGCCTGCCAGACTACAGCATCTACATATCAACATGAAGGAGATGTTAGCAGTCCAGTTTGCATTAATGGCTTTCAAGGAGTTACTTCTTCCAGGGCAGGTGTTGATTCTAACAGACAACACAACTGTCATGTGGTACATCAACAAGCAAGGGGAACACATTCTTATCCTCTATGCAGGCAAGCAATGATTTTATGGGAGACTGCGCTAAGCTTGCAACTAACTCTTCAGGCAAGGTTTCTGCCAGGAGCACAGAACTCCTTAGCAGATGTGTTAAGCAGACAAATCATGGATCCCCACGAGTGGAAACTGGATCTTCATGTATTTCAGAAATTGACAGTGTCATGGGGAACTCCAGACATAGATCTGTTCGCTTCTCCACTAAACCACCAGCTGCCACAGTATTGCACAAAGGGGTTTCATCACACAGCTTGGAAAGTGGATGCTCTGTCTTTCAGTTGGAAAAACCTTCATGTGTATGCCTTTCCACCTCTGCCTCTTCTTCCAAAGGTACTATTAAAGGTCAGACAAGACAGGCCAAGGATGATTTTGATAGCTCCAGATTGGCCTCGCAACACTGGTACCCACTACTACGGAGTCTGGTAAAGAAGCCTCCATGGCCTTTACCTCTGATTCCTCATCTGTTATCTCAGAAGGACGGTCATCTGCTCAATGTCAAGCTTCACTCTCTTCATCTAACAGCCTGGCATATTCTGTGTTGAAACACAGCAGGTCTCAACTTCCTCAACAAGTTTTAAATGTGATTATGGAAGCTAGAAGACCTAGTACAAGGAGAGTGTACGCAGAAAAATGGAAGAGATTTTTATTTTGGAGTACAGCAAAGAATTTGGAGATTTCTGAGCCTAATTTGAGTGTGGCTCTTCAATATCTTACTGAGTTATTGGACAAAGGTTTGTCCTTCTCTTCCATTAAGATTCATGCTGCAGCAATTTCAGCTCACTATGATTGTGACCCACCTTTGTTTTCGCATCCTTTGTTCAAGCAGTTTCTTAGAGGGGCAAAGAATATAAGACCCCCGTAGAGCTCCTACTCCTGCTTGGGATCTCAATTTTGTGTTGGAAAACTTACTCTACAACCTTTTGAGCCTGCAGCTACTGCTGAATTGAAATACTTGTCATGGAAGACTGCTTTTTGTTGGCTATTACTTCTGCAAGAAGGGTGTCTGAGTTGCAGGCCCTTATGGCAGTAGAGCCCTTTTGATTTTCCATAAGGATAGGGTATCATTACGCACTAATCCTTCCTTTATGCCTAAGGTGGTTTCTAGTGTGGCTTTAAACCAAACTATTCATTTGCCTACGTTTTATGCAGACCCTCAAAATAAAGGGGAAAAGATTTTGCACACTTTAGATGTACACAGGCAATTGCGTTATTATTTAAGCAGGACTAAGGATTTTAGGCAGTCTCAGCAGTTGTTTGTTTCTTTTGCTTTGAGTTCACAGGGCAAGCCTGTGTCAAAACAAACTATTTCTAGGTGGATTGGCTTTTGCATTGCATTTTGTTATTCCCATCATGGCAAGGAGATTCCAGCTGGGATTAGGCCTCATTCCACTAGGGCTACTGCCACTTCAACAGCATTTCTAAGGGGTGGCAACTAAGGATATTTTGGAAGCAGCTACTTGGAGTTCAGTGCATACTTTCTCTAAGCATTATCACCTTCCTATCTACTCTAAGTCTAGGGCTGGTTTTGCCACAGCTGTTTTGCAAGGCATGTTGTCAGCTCCTACTTCTTTATGATTTGCCAGCCTCCTTACCTCTGCTTTGGGATTCTACCCAATAGTAAGGACTGCAGCAATGGAAAACGAAGAACATAGTACAGTTTTGTACCTACCATAAATGTAGATGTTCGAGGATTCCATTGCTGCAGTCCAATTTACCTCCCTCCTTCCCCTCTGTGTTTAGGGGTGGTTGTGTAGGTGAGTTTACATGCTTATATTTTTGTATATATTCTTGTATATATTGTACATGTTTTTGGTGCAGGTATTTTGGGACTTGTCTTTTAGGGTCTTCTGACATCTGGGGCAAGAAAAGACTGAGGATATGGCGTCGGTCATGCGCATTAGGACCCTGACGTACTGACGCCAGTCTAATGCGCCCTGACCGACGCCAGCCTTATACTCTGGTATTCGGGCCGACTGGACGCGGACTATACCCAATAGTAAGGACTGCAGCAATGGAATCCTCGAACATCTACATTTATGGTAGGTACAAAACTGTACTTTTTTGGGAAGCGTTGTAATTATAAAATGCCGTCGGATGCTCCGGCGCCGCCCAAAAAGCGCAAGGACAAAGGAGCAAAGCCTAGAGTGGAAGAACCGACAGTCCCGGACGCCGGTTCTTTAGAAGGCTCAGTGGAGCCGGAGGTTCTGCCAGGAGTTTCTTTGGAGTCTCAGGGAGAGACTTTACTGTTACAGGATGTGTCCTCTCAGGAAGTAGGCCAGGCTGAAGGGGCTTCTCAGGTGGCTGTTCTTCCCTCTCTTCCTAAGGTGGTTAGAGCCTCCCCTTCTGTTTCCAAGGCCTCTTTGAGAGGCAGGCCAAGTTTAGCTTCAGTGGGGGTCTCTCCTACTGTTTCAGGGTCCTTGCCTAAGAAACATATGCTTAAAATGGCAGAGGATTTGATTACTATGATTAGAGGTTCTATGCCCCCTCCTGATAAGAGGCCTAGGGTGGAACCTGAGTTTGAGAGTTTTGAGCAATGTTCGGAGGCTTCTGAGTCTTCGGCTGAAGACTTGCAGGAGTATCCTCCTTATTCTGATTCTGATGTGGATGATTCTACTCCTTCAGCTTCTCCTCCTGAGGATTTTTCATTTTCAGAGACTCTGCATTCCATGAGGGAGCATTTTAAATGGGAAGGTCAGGATTTCTCTGATTCCAGGAAGAGGCTTAGGGAATTCTTGTTTTACCCCAGCATAGGCCTTTAGCTATACCTCCTGTTTTGAATGTGGTGGAAGATGTTTTTGCAGAGGCTTCCCTGAATCCTGATTCTTTGCCTCCTGCCCCAGTTAAACCGGATAGGTACTATTGGGTGCCTGAAGCTCATAAGTATCTTTTTAAGAGTCCTAGGGCAGACCCGGAAACTGTCTCTCAGGGGCCTAAAGGTGTGAAGGCTTCTGTTGTTAAAAATCCTGTTCCTCCTGATAAAGAGGCAAGGGCTTTGGATAGATGGGGAAAGAAAGTGTATACTTCTTCCACTTTAGCCATGAGGGCGTTGAATTGTCAGTTTCACATGTTAAAATATCAGAATTATCTCCTTTCACAATTGAAATCTAAGGTGGATGCTCTGGCAGAAGGTATTGAGTGTAAAGAGTTGCAGGATTTAGTTCATGTGTCTGAACAGGTGGGTAAGCATTCCTTGCAGTGTGGTTTTGATGCTGTGCAGGCCTCCTCGAGGGTGGCTGCCACTGGTTCTGTTCTTCGTGAGGCACGCATGGTTGAGGGATCAGAATTTAGCTGAGCATGTTAAAACAAGGATTCTGGATGCTCCTTTACAGTCTGATGTGTTGTTTGGTTCGCCTGTGGAAGCAGTTTTAAAGAAAATGGAGGACAAGGCTAAGTCTATGCAAACTGTTAAGGATTTTTGCAGGTGCAGCCTCCAAGTTTAGTAGAAATTGGCCTACTAAGGGATGGACTTATCCTGCTTATGATTCCCAGTCTAGGGGTAGGTCTAGACGTGGTAGGGGCAGAGCTCAAGGTTCTTTTAGGCCTAGAACAGGGAGTTCTCCTGCTCAGACTTCTGGTGAGGGCAGGGGTCAGTCCTTTCGTAAACAGACCCAATGACCTACCTTTTCAGCTGCCAGTACATTCTCGCCTGGCAGCACCTTTGGGAGGAAGGCTGGCTCTTTTCAAAGAAAATTGGGATTTAATTACCCAAGACAGATGGGTTTTGGATATCATTCACCACGGTTACAGGTTTTATTTCCATACCTTGCCTCCTTTCAAAGGCATGCCAGACATTCCTCCTCTTCAAAGAAAAGAGGCTCACAAGCAAGTTTCTCTGTTGCTCCAAATAGGGGCCATTCAGCCAGTTCCTGTGCCAGAAAGGGGCCTAGGATTTTATTCTCGCCTGTTTCTAGTACCGAAGAAGGGGAACACGTGGAGACCAATTTTGGATTTATCTGTCCTCAACACTTATCTGGACATTCCCAAGTTCAAAATGTTGACGTTACAACAGCTTTTACCTCTGCTGGGCAAAGATCACTGGATGGTAACTTTAGATCTCAAGGAAGCTTACCTTCATGTGCCTATCCGACTAAGTTGCAGGAAGTATCTGCGTTTTCGAGCTGGAAATTCTCATTATCAGTTCTCTGCATTGCCCTTTGGCTTATCTACTGCGCCCAGAGTATTCACAAAGGTTCTGGCTCCAGTGATAGCTTACTTCAGGCTAAAAGGAATTCAAATCTATCCTTACCTGGACGACTGCCTGATTCTGGCTCAAGAAAAGGAAAACCTTTTACAGCATTTGGAATTTGTGATAGCAGTGCTAAGATGCCTAGGGTATTCTGTGAACGAAATAAAGTCCAGTCTAGTACCCTCTCAAGACATGTGCTTTCTGGGTGTGAGACTGAATACAGCAGCCCAGATGGCCTTTTTAACCCCGGACAAACAAAAGAATCTTTCCAGTTACTTCCATCAACTATCTCTTCAGTCCGGGCTGACTGCAAGGACAGTCCTTCAAGCCTTAGGGTTCATGGCATCTTGTATTCTGGTGCTTCCCAATGCCAAACTGCATATGAGGAAGCTGCAATGGTATCTCAAAAATGTATGGACACAGCACTGCCAGGATTTGGACACTGTCATTCAAATAATACCTTGCATTCAAAAGGAATTTTTGTGGTGGGCTCAGGAATGTCACCTAAACAAGGGACTCTCTGTGACCCGGCCAGAGGCGAGTCAGATTCTAACGACAGATGCCTCAGACATTGCTTGGGGAGCTCATCTAAATGGAAAGTGGATACAAGACAAGTGGCCTGCCAGACTACAGCATCTACATATCAACATGAAAGAGATGTTAGCAGTCCAGTTTGCATTAATGGCTTTCAAGGAGTTACTTCTTCCAGGGCAGGTGTTGATTCTAACAGACAACACAACTGTCATGTGGTACATCAACAAA
Source organism: Protopterus annectens (assembly GCF_019279795.1). Lineage (NCBI taxonomy): Eukaryota > Metazoa > Chordata > Ceratodontiformes > Protopteridae > Protopterus > Protopterus annectens. Next base: position 929,637,352 of record NC_056748.1, on the reverse strand, counting down.
CAAGGGGAACACATTCTTACCCGTTGTGCAGGCAAGCAATGATTTTATGGGAGACTGCGCCAGCTTGCAACTAACTCTTCAGGCAAGGTTTCTGCCGGGAGCACAGAACTCCTTAGCAGATGTGTTAAGCAGACAAATCATGGATCCCCACGAGTGGAAACTGGATCTTCATGTATTTCGAAAATTGACAGTGTCATGGGGAACTCCAGACATAGATCTGTTCGCTTCTCCACTAAACCACCAGCTGCCAAAGTTTTGCACAAAGAGGTTTCATCACACAGCTTGGAAAGTGGATGCTCTTTCTTTCAGTTGGAAAAATCTTCATGTGTATGCCTTTCCACCTCTGCCTCTTCTCCCGAAGGTGCTCCTAAAGGTCAGACAAGACAAGCCAAGGATGATTTTAATAGCTCCAGATTGGCCTCGGCAACACTGGTACCCATTACTGAGGAGTCTGGTAAGGAAGCCTCCATGGCCTTTACCTTTGATTCCACACCTGTTGTCTCAGAGGGACGGTCACCTGCTCAATGTCAAGCTTCACTCTCTTCATCTAACAGCCTGGCATATTCTGTTTTGAAACACAGCAGGTCTCAACTTCCTCAACAAGTTTTAAATGTGATTATGGAAGCCAGAAGACCTAGTACAAGGAAAGTGTACGCAGAAAAATGGAAGAGATTTTTATTTTGGAGTGCAGCAAACAATTTGGAGATTTCTGAGCCTAATTTGAGTGTGGCTCTTCAATATCTTACTGAGTTATTGGACAAAGGTTTATCTTTCTCTTCCATTAAGATTCATGCTGCAGCAATTTCAGCTCACTATGATTGTGACCCACCATTGTTTTCGCATCCTTTGTTCAAGCAATTTCTTAGAGGGGCAAAGAATATAAGACCCCCACGTAGAGCTCCAACTCCTGCTTGGGATCTCAATTTTGTGTTGGAGAAACTTACTCTACAACCTTTTGAGCCTGCGGCTACTGCTGAATTGAAATACTTGTCATGGAAGACTGCTTTTTGTTGGCCATTAGTTCTGGAAGAAGGGTTTCTGAATTGCAGGCCCTTATGGCGTAGAGCCTTTTTGATTTTTCATAAGGATAGGGTATCATTACGTACTAATCCTTCCTTTATGCCTAAGGTGGTTTCTAGTGTGGCTTTAAACCAAACTATTCATTTGCCTACTTTTTATGCAGATCCCCAAAATAAAGGGAAAAGATTTTGCACACTTTAGATGTGCACAGGCAATGCGTTATTATTTAAGCAGGACTAAGGATTTTAGGCAGTCTCAGCAGTTGTTTGTTTCTTTTGCTTTGAGTTCTCAGGGCAAGCCTGTGTCAAAACAAACTATTTCTAAGTGGATTGGGTTTTGCATTGCATTTTGTTATTCCCATCATGGCAAGGAGATTCCAGCTGGGATTAGGCCTCATTCCACTAGGGCTACTGCCACTTCTACAGCATTTCTAAGGGGTGGCAACTAAGGATATTTTGGAGGCAGCTACTTGGAGTTCAGTGCATACTTTCTCTAAGCATTATCACCTTCCTCTCTACTCTAAATCTAGGGCTGGTTTTGCCACAGCTATTTTGCAAGGCATGTTGTCAGCTCCTGCTTCCTTATGATTTGCCAGCCTCCCTTACCTCTGCTTTGGGATTCTACCCAATAGTTAGGACTGCAGCAATGTGGAATGAAGAACATAGTACAGTTTTGTACCTACCATAAATGTAGATGTTCGAGGATCCACATTGCTGCAGTCCAATTTACCCTCCCTCCTTCCCCTCTGTGTTTAGGGGTGGTTGTGTAGGTGAGGTTATACTCTGGTAATTTTGTATATATTTTATATATTTTTGGTGTAGGAATGTTTGGAGTTTTTGGTTTTGGCCTTGTCTTTTTAGGGTCTTCTGACATCTGGGGCAAGAAAAGACTGAGGATATGACGTCGGTCATGCGCATTAGTACCCTGACGTACTGACGTCAGTCTAATGCGCCTTGACCGACGTCAGCCATATACTTTGGTATTCGGGCCGACTGGGACAGCGGACTACCCCAATAGTTAGGACTGCAGCAATGTGGATCCTCGAACATCTACATTTATGGTAGGTACAAAACTGTACTTTTCTTGGCATCTCTTTTACTGCCTGATGAATCCCTTCTTTACGTATAGAATGGCTGACACATTGTGGAAGGGTTCCCCAAGCTATTTTCCAGGAAAATAATAAGGAAGTTAATTTCTTCCCTTCTCTGTCCTTTTTTATGACCTGTAAATGGAATTGTTCCTTCACAACTTGTTTTCAGTATCATGAAAAAAGAAACACCAGGATTCATTAACACTTACACTAAGTGTACACCACCATTCTGAGTAAACAGACATAATTCACAATTCTTCTTCCTAATTTTAGTTTTCTACTGATATTCTTGCAGCTTTAAATATTGACAGGGATTCATAAAGGTTAAAGTGCAAACTACATGTACACCTATTGTAAACTTTCTGAGTGACGAGAAAGCACAAAAAATGTGATAAGAATATTCTTGAATACATATCATGTACACTTAGTGTAGGCTTTACTGAATCTGCCCCATATTCTGTTCAACAGAAAGATTAGTTGCAATTCCAACTTCTTGACACATCCATCCAGGTCTGTTGGAACTTGCTTCGGTTTTGTAGTTTTGGCTGAAAGGCCTACCAGCAGTGCTTTGTTTGCACCATGAGTTATTAGTGTTACTGTACTATGCAGTACAAAAAGTGTGGGAAGGAAGATGAAGAAGCAGTGACACAGTAGGGGAAGGTGTTTATTCTTGGAATAAGAAGACATAGGTAAGTGATAAGAGGAAATAGAATTTGGATTTGCCAAGGAATATGTTGCTGAGGAATGACCTATTGGGTAGAAGTGGAGGGGAGTGGTTTCATTTGGTAAGGAAGGGATTCTGATGTGAAGTGAGTGATGCAAAGGAGGAGCACCATCCCACAAGTGGGATGGAATGGTGAGGGTAATAAGGTAAGGCAGGTGCACCAGCTGTTAAAGTGGAGAGAACAGAAGAGCAGGGAGGGCTGTTGGTGTGATACTACGCACTGTCACCCAGATTGTCAAGGGAGGAAGATGACGGATTTGGAGAGAAAATAAAAGAGTCACTTAGGAGTGGGGATTGTTATACTCATGGGGCATCTGAATCTGCTATTAGAAGACTGAAGGATCCCAAACTGTGGGCTAGACAGGCAATCGGAGCTGCCTGACATTTTAAAACATGAGAAATTCACCCACCTTGTGTGGGACTGTGCAAGAAATGATGGAATTTTAGAAGTGGAACTAACCAACAAAAAGGGTTGCGGGTATATCTAGGTTAAAAGAGTTTTAGTAAACAGCAATCACACAACTAAGTGATTTAGTACAAGAAGTGAGGAAAGGCAACCAATCAGAGACAATGCAACAGTGAAACATTACAGAGGCCCTATTATGCTGAGCTGGGGGATACGGGCTTAACCATTTGAAGCAAACATACAGCACCAATGCAAAGGCATTTGGCTTGCACCACTGAAACTTGATTATGGGAGCTGATTGGGGGTGGCTGTATATGGGGAGTAGATGAGGCACTGAGGTATTTTTTTCTGATTATTGAATTCCCAGGAGTCTTGGTTGAGAATCAGAGGGAGAACAACACATATAGTTACCTAATTCTAGATGAGAATGCTGGAGTAAGAAAGAAAACAGAGGATTGTCATTTAAGTGTTTGATACGTTGTGAAATGCATCACTAATGTTTGCATATCATAAACAGCATTTGCAACCATTTCACTCCTCTTGTTCGGTATTTCCATGTTTACTTTTTGTGTGTATTAAACTGGTAATGTGGCTGTACTGGTATTTAATGCAAAATGTAAATAAAGATGGGTCAGTGACAAAGGAGACTTCCATGTGCTTATATTTAGTGCCTGGAAGTCCAAACATACTGGCCACAAAGCAAAATATATAAGGCTATTAGGACCCTGAATATCCTCCCTTTGCTTCTGATAGAGAAGGATGTACATGGCCTATGCCTGAATGCCACTCCCTAATCAGCTGCCATAATCAAGTTTCAGTATATAGCCTGGATTATATTAGCATACTACTTAACATATTAAATAAAAGTGCACCTCCTACAGAGATCAGGTACACAGAAGGACATTTCCTCTGGTTTATTAAACAAGTAAAGTTATTGATTGCTGAAAGAGCAATGACAAGAAAACTGTCCAGATTTTCTTGTGAGAAACATGACAGAAAACTCTGTTATGGTATCAGGAATAAATGTCAGGAAGAAACAAGACTGACTAAACAATTCTGGAAGACACTTTTGTTGCAGTGTATCAACATTTTGCTCTCATTTAATAATTATTCCTCAACAGTTATTGACAACATAAGTAGTACCATGACTTCTGTCAACTTCAATCCAAGGAGGATAGCCTTTGTGAGGAAAGATGATCCATAACGTAGAAGGCACAGTAATAGTTCTAACTTATAAAAACTATATTTACTCTTATAATGTTATAACAATGCTGATAAACAGGAGCTTGAATGGAGTCATGAAACCAGACTGGAAGTGAAAACATTCATAGGACAAAGGAAAGCATTCTACACAAGGTATAGATGCAGCAGCTTTGCCAGTAAATAGTATAGAGGTTTCAGTACAAACTAAACCACTGGAATGAGCAGTATTTTATGAGACCAACCATGGGTTTAGAGAGGAACTCAGCACCAAGTGTCATAATCAAACTGACTGACTACGTATGTAGATATAGGGACAGGGGCCAGTGTGTTAACAGACCTTTTCTTGACTTCTCAAAGGCTTTTGATATGGTAGAATACCCATTGCCCAGATGCAGACATGCTGCACTAGATTTCAGTGCTGAGGTCCTTGGATGAATTCAAGGGTACCTGATCACTATACTGAATCTATTGCTAAAGGAATGTCACTAGGGTCCATGCATGGAGTATTACTTTTCTCATTGTTGTCAAAAGCCTTGAAGCCGAGTGATCAGCATAGTGCATGCTAATGGTGATAAAAACTTCCACCGATTCTTGTGATTAAACAACTGGTCATTTTATTTTTATTTATTTATTTATTTTATTTTACATTTGTTGACCGGGCTAGTCTAGCTGGATACATGTCCATTTTCAGTAGAGGCCCGGGGAGAAAAGCTCCACAATATCAGAGGTAGTTAAACATAACATTCAAGGATAGAGTTATAGTTATTACATTAAAAGAGAAATCAGACATAGATGTTATACAATTGTTTAAAAGAAGTACAATACTTAGAATGAACTAGCATTAGAATTAGTCAAGACCTTAGGTTTGTGGGTTAGGTAGGGACTTTAGTGGGCCAGGAGAGTTTTAGTATTGGTCAGGATTAGAGCAAGGGCATAGCCATTGCGACTTTAATAGGTCTTTGAGGTGTTTTTTGAATTGGTGAAGAGAGGTCATGTGTCTTAGGTTATTTGGCAGGGCATTCCAGGATTTGCCAATGGAATTTGCATAGAGTGCTTCGCCTCCCAAGTTGTTAGCCTTGATGGTTTGAACTAGTAGGCTTTTGGATGACCTAAGGGATGTGAGGTTGGAGTAAGGGGTAAGTATTTTGTTCAGTGAGGGAGTTTTTTCTGGATGATTAATTATTTTAAATGCCTCAGTGAGTTGGTTGAGTTTGAGAGTGTTGGAGAGTTCTAACCATTCCAGGGTCCTTAAATTTTGGCAGTGATGGGTCCGATAGGGCATCCCTGTTATAAATCTGGCTATGTGGTTATAGGTAGTAGACAGTTTGTTGAGTTCCTTCTTGTTGAGGAAGGAGAATACAGGAGAAGCATAGAGGAGTGTGGACAGAAGGTGGGTCCTAGCAATAGTTAGTTTGGTGTGCGGAGTTAAGAAAGTTTTTATTGTATACAAAGACCCGAGTTTTTTGTTTACAGACTTAATGGTCAGACTGACATGTGTATCAAATTTAAGTTTGTTATCTATGGTCACCCCAAGAAGTTTGGTGTGGGAGACGGGTTCGATTATGATTCCATTGTTGGAGGACACGCAGAAGGTTGGGGTAATAGTATTAGGTGGTTCTTTTCCTTGGGAGGTATTTAGTGTGGGGAAAAATAGAAGTAATTTAGTTTTGGTTGGATTTAGTAGAAGCTTTAGTTCTGAGAACCATTTTTCAACTAAGGGGAAGCAATTTTGGGTTGCAACTTGGAGTTTGGCAAGAGAAACGTCCGAGCATATCAGGGTGGAGTCGTCTGCGTATTGAATGCAAGTGGCTTTAGGAATGATCGTGTGTAAACTGTTAATAAATAGGGAAAAGAGAAGGGGTCATTTAAGAGATCAGACAGAGTTTTAGTGAGTCATAACCTAAGCAAATTGTTAAGAGCCTATAATTAATTTATTTTTTGTACAAGTGATGTACTAAGTAAAAAATATTCACTCTTTTTACCATTTCCAAGGAAACAGGCACTTTGTCATGTACCCAGTAAGAAATATTTACCGATTTAATCCCACTGATCAAAGCCGCCTGTTTTTGAGTACTGTTGGTGATCTAGTGCTGCAATACTGAGCTCAACTCTTTCCCAGTATTTGTGCAGTCATATTGTAAGAGAGTGTCTTAACCCCCTGCAAAAATACTTTTTTTTATTTTTTTGATTAGGTGCCATTCTTCAATATTATGTTAGTCCTGTGTAAGACAGTTTTGATTTGTGTGTGCGTGTGTGTGTGTGTGTGTGTGTGTGTGTGTGTGTGTGTGTGTGTGTGTGTGTGTGTGCGTGCACGTGTGCACTGAGTTTTTGATTTGTGTGATAATTTAAAGACAGGTTTTCAGTTTAAAGGGAATTGATATAGACCTCTTGTATAGAGGTTGCTGAGATCCATCTACTATTGTGTGAGCTTTTGTGATGGGTTTATTGTTTCCATTATGCGCATATAAACCTTTCTTAGCTTTACTTGCTGATTCACTGTGGTCAGGGGTACCGGAAAAAGCAATGCAGTTTAAAAAAAAATCAACACTGAAATGCAGTATGTTGATTCACAGTATTCACTAGACTCATATGTCAGTCAAGAGCAAACTGCTTTGGGGTGCTTCCTTACAATCAACAGCATTAGTACAAATAATGTAATTTCTTTAATCAATGACAAAATGCTGTATTTTTCTTCCCCCATGATCAGCACTGCTTGATAATGTAGTATATATTTTCCATTAATAGACATTAATGATTTTTTATTGAGGATCAGAGAAATGTAATCTTTTTTTTTTTTTTTTTTTTTTTTTACTTTTGCTCATTATTGGACTAGGTGCCAGTTTTGGTAAATGCAGTGTGTTTTCATCCACTGTTTGGTATTATAACAATAACCCACACCTGGGTGTGGGTAATGTTGGATTTACCCATGGTTGGTGTGGTTTGGTCAGGAGGGCGAAGCCTGAGTGGCCAAACAAAGCCAACCATGGGTAAATCCAGCATTACCCACACCCAGAATTGGGTTATTGCTATTATACAATGACATTATTTAAGAAAAAAAAATAATTACTTTTCTTAAGTAATGGCATTGTATAATGCCTTCTTGCTGCCCTTCCGCAGCTGTCTGGTATTGTGTGGCAGTTCTGATGTACTGCGCATGCGTATGCCTACGCAGTGCATCAGAGCTGTGGGCAAAAGCAACGGAGAAAGCAAGATCTCCGTTGTTTTTGCAAACTGTCTCCCTATGTTAAATGGGTTTAACATAGCGAGACAGCTTTAAAAAAAGCAACGGAGAATCTCTGTTGCTTTTTTTAAAGCTGTCTTGCTATGTTAAACCCATTTAACATAGCGAGACAGTTTTGAAAAAAGCAACGGAGAAAGCAAGATCTCCGTTGCTTTTTACAAACTGTTTCGCTATGTTAAAGGAGTTTAACATAGCGAGTCAGCTTTAACATAGCGAGACAGTGTGAAGCAATGGAGATCTTGCGTTCTCCGTTGCTGTTAAAAAAAAAGAGTTATAGTAACGGAAAAAGTCCGGGCGACTGGACCTTTTTCCATTACTATAACTCTAATTTACAATGTGCACGCTGACCAATCAGCGTGCACGTTTTTGAATATTAATCAGGAGTCATTGTATAATAGAGAATATCATTTGTCAGCGTCTTTTTTTTTACTTTTGTATCAGGAATCAAATTTGTATTTTGTATCACTACCATTCTAAACCATGGTACAACCATGCAAACTTCTAAGCAGCAGCAAAATGCTGCATGTTGCTTTCCTGTGATGAGTAGTGCTCATTAAAGCAGTTTAATGTTTTTAACTGAGAGGATCTTATTGTTAACTCCATCTATGCATTGCTGTCAAGTCACATCCTAAATGGCATCAGTAGAGTTTACTTCACAATTGTAGAATGAAAGTAGATTGCCCAGCCTTTCTTCTATATCACACACACACACACATATATATATATATATATATATATATATATATATATATATATATATATATATATATATATATCTATATATATATATCTATATATATATATATATATATATATATATATATACACACACACATACACAGCCCGCATACCTATGGACAATTCACTGTCACCAGTCCAACTGCCACATGTTTTTAGGGTGTAGTTGGAGACCGGAGAGCCCAGAAATAACCCTTGCAAAAATTATGAGGAAATGCAGACCACAGAGAAGACAATTCAGCTGAGCATCTAATTGGAGAACTTCTTGCTGTGATGTGACAGTGCAACCCTTTGTGCAACTATGCTGTCCTGCTTCTGTCCTAAATCTCTGGTACCAAAGTGTACAAGAATAGTATTTGTAAGCATCTGCCAAAGCACTGTGTGTGTTTGTGTGTGTGTGTGTGTGTGTGTGTGTGTGTGTGTGTGTGTGTGTGTGTGTGTATGTTTATTTTTATAAAGTTCAATCCACTATGGGATACTGGAGAACAAAATGTATGTGTGCTTGTGAAAGCTATCTATTTCCCTGGAATTATTGTATTTAACAGTATAAGTAATCCAAGCAAAACAACTTTGTGAAATTTTGAATGGATGATCTTTAAAAATGTGAAATCAAGGATTTATTCAGTGAATTGTCTGCAAATATTGCAAATACAAACAGAAAGCTGTAAATAAACAGCTGTAAATAACTTAATGGATAAGGGCTTGGGAAAAAGGGGTTAGATTACATGTGGTGGAAAATAAGCTTGCAACTTATATTCTGTATTGTATTACTGAATGTCAGGAAAGTCATAGAAATATCTGGGTTAGACAAATGTGTTGTTTTTGTAGAAATGATTCTCATTTGATTAGTGACAAAAATGTGTTGTACTCAGTGTGATGTGAGAGGGGGTCATGCAATAAAGAATTGTGAAAGTGAAGTGTTCAGAATGTTCAAATGATGGCCTGTTGTGGTTCAGTTATGTGGAATAGGAAAGATGATGAAACATAAAAGAAATCCAGTAAATGTACAAAATATATCAGCAAGTGAAACTCTAGGTCGAGAAGAGGTAGCATCAGATAATGTCTTAAATGCTTTATCCCATGAGGGGACCCTCAAATTATCTGTTGTATGACCTCATTTACCCTAATCAGGGGTATTATATAATTATTAATCATGGATGCAAAAGGGCAGTCTAACACCAAATGGGATACATTAATTCAATCGCCAAAAGGCTAGGCTTAAAATGGCTTGTAAGAGCAGCTAGCCTAGTACTTCCCTATGAACCTATAGTGGGCATGGTGAGAATATAAACGAAACAGCGATGTACAGTATGTTTCTGCAGTTACTGTAGTTAATCTGTTTGGTTGTTTAAGAAAACAGGGTGAGGAGTTTACAGAAAAATTAGAGAATTGTATAGGTAACAGAGCCAACAATATGTTTTATCAAGATGTAAGAGGCTGAGAAACATATAAAGAAGGCAAAGGAGGTAATCTGTTTGTACTGTAGTAAATGTAAACAACACAAAATTAGAATTAAGAAGGATTTTGGTTTATGGATAGGGCAAAGGTGTCAAAAATTATTTTATTTGTGGCATTCTGAAATGAACATAACCTTTCAATTCAAGAATCTATGGGAAAGGGAAATAATATGGAACATTATAAAAGAGGGATATTCATTCATTGCAGTATTGGTTAATCATAATAAAACAGAAGTACTGGATATTATAGTACTGATTTCATTTAGAATGGTTATCATAGATTGTAGACTTGGATAATAAGGTTGTGAGGTTTATGGATGTTTATATTAATATGAAAGAGAAAACAGGAAATAAAATGTAGGGTATTTCAATTGTCATATGAGAGAATAAAATAATGTCTCAAGTAATATTAAGAATTGCAAATAAATGATGTATAATGCACATTCAAATATTGGAAAAGAAAGAGGCTATATATAGGAGAAGTTTGAGGAAATAGATATTTGCAATATTTGCCGGGGATGACTGAGGTGGATGGAGATGATGAAGCAAGCTGGGCTGCAGTCTGAGTAGAATTCTGATAATTATAAAGCTTGGAAAGGGTATTAGAAAATATACAGGAGTACATAGCTCACGAGGTGTCAAGAAAATGAAAAGATTGTTTAAGGAGCAACATGAGTCCACTGTATACAAACTTCACACAGTGGTGAAAGAGTTAAAAAGAGAAGAAAATAGAATTTTGTCAGGAAGTACAGATAAAGAATAGTATAAATAAGGAAATAAATGTATTAAGAAAATGTGGTAGAATTTAAAAAACTGTTGACGACAAAGATGAAGGTTGTATATAAAAAAAAGAAAAACATGAGTTCAAATGAAAAAAAAAAGACTTTAGCAGGGAAATCTATGCAGTGAAAGGAAGCAAGAAAGCAATGCCACCTTATTTAAATGGAGGAAAGTGTTATTTGAAAAGTGGAGCTGAGTGAAAATGTGTGTTTAAGATAAAGGGGGTATCGAAGACTTTGTGGAATTATATAAAGGAAACTTTTATGAAAACAAAGGAGAGAAAGCTAATTAATGTAAGTTAAACAAAATTATTGAATAGAATGAGAATATGTTCCAAGACGAAATTACTGTAGATTTATATGTGATAGTTAAAGAAAGTAAGATGTTCAGTTCAGTGTACACGGGAGTATTGGGATATAATTTTTGCAAATAATTGGAGTAAGAAGATAGACTAATGTTTTTTTTTTTTGGATGGTGACTGATTGAATGAATGACAGGATGACAGATGGAGAAATATGAAATGGTTTAATCAAGTCCCTGTGGGGAAAAAAGAAAAGTATAAGCTACAAACTGGAGACCAGTGACATTATATAATGTGGATTGCAAATTATGAACATTTTCAGAAGTGTTCTGACAGTTTCTGATTAAGGTTTTAGAAAAAGAAATTTATGGAATCAAATAAAAAAATGTTAAGATTTTTACTGATAATTATAAAATAAGTAATAAACAGTATAGTTAAAGGAGATACACAACTGGTATACTTTATGAATAAAGCAGTTAATAATATGCATCATGGTTAGTTATGGGAGACTTGGAGCAATGTGAGATTGAGGAAAAAAATGATTGTTTTTCGTAAATGTACACGAGAATATGAAAATAAATGGTTTGGTAAATGGATGAGTATTGGATAGTGCAAAACTGTCTAAAAGAGTACGTCAGTGACATGCAGTGAGTAGGATATTATTTAACTTAATGATAAATGGATTTATTATGCCCGTTAAAAATGAAGTAAGGGAAGGTAGGATTTTTTGAAAGTTTGTCTAAATAAAATACAATATTCAGATGATATTTATCAAATTTTGTCTGACTACGAATCACACAAAGACACTTAGTCAGTTGCATTTCTTCAGTAGGGATTTGAAATGACCAGTTGGGTCGTAACAACGGTAGTGGGTTAATTTTTAACTATAGATAATATGGTTTTGAACAGAGAAAAATGTAAAGGGTATGATAATGTTAAATTGGGAGGGGTTGTTTTAGCAGGAATTTACTTTCTGAGTTACTATAGATATGGAATAATGGATGTGGTAAAAGAAGCAAAGTTTGAGATGGTGTAAGAGAGAGATGCCAGTTGTGGCATTTAAGAAGAGGGTATATTTACTTCAGTGGTGCTAGGAAATTCCGTATATATAGGGGATGTGTTTTATGTTTCTAGTGAGTAAAGGAAAAAAAATTGTTGGAAAGAAATTTATATCTTATGGTGATCATTAAAAGGGGGATTTTGTATAACAAAAAGAGCAATGTAGATTTGGGTTAGTAGATTTTATATTTATATATATATATATATATATATATATATATATATATATATATATATTATATATATATATATATATATATATATATATATATATATATATATATATATATATATATATATATATATATAAAACATATATATATATATATGCATGCATATATGTACAAGCACACACACACACACACACACGCACACACACACACACACACACACACACACACACACACACACACACACACACACACACACACACACACACACACACACACACACACGCATGCACACACACTTATGCTACACTGCACGTATCCAAGCACATGTAGAAAAAGAACCCACAGCCTTCTGATCTTCCATTGCCAAAGGTGAGTGCGCTAACTCTTCATCTATTGAAAGTACATCAGCAGGGCAATGGAATGGGGGAGGAGGTAGTCAGGTGTGGTGGACAGACAGTCGCAAGAGTTGAAAACATTTGTACTGTATCTGTTTATAAGTGGCAGTGTATGACAGGTGCAAATTTATTCAATGATGATGCAGAAAATGAGCAGACAGGCTGAGGCAGCTGGCAATATACTTTTCCTCCATGTTAATTTATTCCCTCCAGTACAGCTCTTTCTTTTAAACTCTTTATTTGGCTTTAACAACTCCATCAACATTTAAAACAGTGTATAACAAGATAAACAATAACTATTTACAAAAGTCCTAACAAGAATATTTATATATTCTTAACCATTAGTACTTTTCCAGTAAAATCATTGAGCTGTTGCCAAGATATGCACCGATGAGTTATGTTTAAAGTTTTCATTCTTAAAGTTGACTACTCATTTTTACAGACATTCTTAGCTAGGCACACACATTCACCAAATGGGGTGTATATCTAAACATTGAACGCTGAAAAGTTTGAATACCAAACCTTGAAAGATCGAAGACTGAAAATATCGAAGCCGCAGAACATCAAATTCTTTCCCAGGGAAAGAATTCTATGGGCTGTTTCTGCGGCTTCACTATTTCCTCCACTGTGGTGCAATCTCGGAGTTGGTATATTTAAGTAGGGGGTGTGGGGGGCACAGCCCCCCACATTAGGGGGGTGTGGGGGCAAAGTCCCCCACATTAGAAATAGTTTGTAGTGTTCGTGTGTTTCACGTTTTGTACTGGAACAGCGATTTTTTTTCCCAGGGAAAAAAAATTGCTATTCTCAGTCTTCGAGGTTTTCAGCTTTCATGGTTTTGGGTTCGATGTTGTAATATTAGAAGTTTTGACACTTCGATGTTATGATATAGACCTACCAAATGCTAACTCAACTTTACATTTCCAATTTTTTCTTGGAATGGCAAGTATTGCCCAAAGAGGAGGTATTTGAGAAACAGGTATAGCTACTGGAATTGGGGCATTAAATAGTATCAAGGAGTCAGTAATAATGCAATTGTCTGACCACAGAACCTGAGAAAAGTTTCTAAAATCACTCCAAAAGAAAGTCACCAAATTATAATCCATTATCATGTCAACCAATCAGCATTAAGAACTTCATTACACCCCCATTTCATTTTTTTTCCTGTTTTATATATTTGTTAATTTTAATTTTTTAATTTTTGTTAATTTTTTTTTGTTTAATGTAAGACTTTATGCAGAAATTTCCCTGTATAGACTTTCTAATAAAGTGAAATGTCTTTCCTGCAGATTTTAAGAATAACTTATTATTTAGTTCTGAAAATGGTTCATTATTAATTTTTGTTGAGAAGTTCCATTGTCATATCTGGGGTAACAAATTAATTTCTAATAATATTGTATATAATTCATAGATATGACTTCCCCCAGGATGGGCCACTATTAACATTAGAGAATGGATGCAAGATTTTTGGAAAAGGTTTAGTTTGAAGATCTAGTGATATTTTGCTTTTATCTTGAATATGTTCTTTGCAAGTATATGCACCTAACCAGCCACCTTGCTCTATGCTATATATCTTGCTATTAAATATTCAACAGGATGTATTTTGTTTCCGTTACGAACCTGTTGCCAAAATATTAGGTTACTATTCCTGAGAGCTGTCATTGTGTTTACATTAAAAGATACTAAGCATCCATTAGTTAGCGCAATGGAGAATAATAGGATTAGTAATTCCTTGACCAAGTAATTTGAACTCACAAACATTTTAAAGATTGAAAAGATTTGGTTAATAAAATGTATAAAAGTAAGCTTGTGTCTTTCATTCAGAACAAAATATTTTAGAACCCAGTAGAATATATTGATACCCCGTTTTATATAAGAATCTATGATAAGTTTGCTGTTGTCTATTATTTTCTCATGTAAAGATTTCCAAGAGACATATGGATAATCTAACCACAATAATATTTTTAATAATTACAGCATTAGTATATAGTTCAATGTTTGGAAACCCAATGCCACCTTCTTCCCAGCTTTTGACATGCCACTCTAAAGATATCCTTGAATTTTTGGGGTACCTTATGAATTTAAGTAAGGTAGAATTTATTTGTCTTATTTTTTTAGTGGGGGAGAATTAATGATTGACTGTAGTATAAGATTTTTGGTAAAATTATCATTTTAATCAGGGTGAGTCTAACTTCCATTATAAAGAACAGCTTATTCCAATTTTCTGTTAACTTTATGATTTCATGTATTAAGTTTTTATAGTTTTTAAATATGGAATCTTTTTCTTGGATTCAGTAGTGATACCCAACTATTTAATTTGAGGATTTTCCCTGTTAACATTTTATGTGATTTAAAAAAAAAAGTGGTAATGTTTGTTTATAAGCAATGTTTTAGTTTTTTATTATTAAATTTCAAACCTGAAATCTTTTCAAAGTAATCCAAGGCTTTGAGAATATGATCTAATGAGTATTTTATGTCGTTGCATGTCAACAATATGTTTTTGATGAAAAGTCTTTATTTATTTTGAAGCCTTTAATATTTATGTTAGATCTTATATAATTAGCTAGTGGTTATATAGTTAGAGCAAATAGTAAAGGGGAAAAGAAGTCATCCTTGTTTCATACCATTTGCTAAATTAAAGGGTCTACATAGAAATTAACCTATCTTGACAAAAGATACTGAATTGCTATAAAGTGTTTTAATTAATGTTGTAAAACTACAGAAAAAGTTATATTCATTTAATATTTTAAACAAATAAGGCCAGTTCACTGAATTGAAAGCTTTATCAATATCTAAACTTATTATTGATATTTTTTTTTATTTTTATTTGCTATATCAATTAATGAAAAACTCTTATAGTATTGTCTTGTACTCTTCTGTTTATTATAAAGCCATCTTGCGCTTCATTTATTAATTTCAGGAGTATATGGTTTAGCCTTTTTGCTAGTATAGACATGAATATTTATTTTGTAGTCTACATTCAAAAGTGAGATAGGGCGATAAGCACAATATATGATCTTTATCTGATTTTCAAATAGGTGTAATTATAAAGTATCTCCAAGAGGGAAGATTATTAGCAGAGCTTTTAAGTTCTTCAAAGACATTCAATAAGGATTTTAAAATATTGTCAGGTAGTTTATACAATTCTGGGTTGATAATATCTAATCCTGGAGCCTTGTTGGTTTTGAGACTTTTAATTTGGTCTTTCAATTCTTTAAAAAAAAGACTTATCCATTTTACTTTTCTGTTCATTAGTCAATTTATGATGTATATTTTCCTTCAAAAAAACTATCAATTAGTTCATTATTATCTGTTTGTCTCAGTTTTGTTTTCATAATATTTACTAAAACATTGTAATACATCATTTAGTTAATTTGATGGTTTCTCCCTCTTTATAGACAATCTCTTTAATGTGATTTGTTTTGTTCACATTTTTTGATCTAATGGATAGTCTATATAGATTATTTGTATTTACTGAATAAGACTCTAGTTTATTTTTTTTCCAGATTGATTGAGATCTTGTGATGAAGTATTACATAATTCAACTTTTTTTAACTCCATATTTGTGGCTTTGTCACTGGGCTTTACGTTTAACTTGAATTTATCTATATTAGATTGCAAAGCAATCAGGTCCTTGTCCCATTTTCTCCTTTTACATATATACCAGGGTTTAACTTTATCAAATAAATAGAGTTTTAGGGTGTCTCATAATATAGCATCTTTCACTTACTAATTGTTATCAGATTCCATTAATTGATTAATTACTCACAAAAAACAGCCATTAAAACTTTTTATGGTAACCTTTAACAATGAATTAAGACATTTCAGCTAATGGTTAGCGTGAATGTAATGGCATTATGGTCAAAGGGCACAAGACTATTAATGCATCTTCTGTTTTTGAATAAAGCTTATTTAATACAAAAACTTTTATCACTTTATCAATATTGGTTTGTGTTCCATATCTGAAGGAATACTGTGTATACTTTAAAGAGCTTTGTAGTTTAAGTGTAAAATATTTCTTATATTCCTTAAACCTGTATAGTGATTTAAATGTTTTGCTGTAGAAGGTAGTCTGACTCTTCTCATTAGTGGTGTCTTTACCTGATAAAATACAATTAAAGTCTCTGACTATTACCACATTTCCTTTTGAATATAATATCATAATGTCTAGATACGTTTTAGCTGTTTTGGATCCTATTCCAGGAATTCAATAAGTATTTATGAGAGTGTAATTCTTTTTATATGTTTCTATTACCACCAATCCCAGTATGCCATTCTTATCAGAATAAGTGTCAACCTAATGTTTTCTTCCAAAGGATGAAAATACCTCTTCCTTTCAAACTAAAATGAGAAGTTACTAGAATTAAATAGTCCTTTATTTGCAACCTGCCTAAATCTTCAGTCAAAAGATGTGTTTCTTGCAAGAAGACAACAGTTTCTTTATAAAGGGTTATTCAACCTATTAACATTTAATGAATGGCTTTTATATCTTGGCATCTTTAAGAACAAATGGTTTAAAAACTAATAAACAATGGTTTAGTACAATGAATACAGATCCAACATATGTACAACTTGTTATGGAAAACATTCTAAAACTAGTATTAAAAAAATCTAAGTTAAAAACATTTTACCCGCTAACAAGGAATAAATTCCTGGTTTAATGAAAATGTCATGCAAACCACATGCTAACAACCCCATAGCTCTACCTAATTGCAAATCTTTGCTATTGTTTATGTACATATAATAAAACAACATGAATGAAGTAGAGTACTGTGTAAGTTGTGGTTCTAACAGATAAAGCAGAGAACTAAACAATTAGCTTATAAAATCACATTTGAGATAGGAAGCCACTTTACTTATAACAGTTGTCTTAGTTCTCTGTAAGTGTGTTCATATTACTTACTTAGTAATGTGTTATTCATTACTTTCTTAAAGCATGATTCTCCTAAGTCTAGGACTTTTAAATATCCTATCTACAAAATAGCTAACTGCATACATAGTATACTATATTGGCTATTATAATTTATTGCTGAACTGTTATTTAGGGTATGTGGGATAACCTTGTACTAAAGCAGTCCTGTATATTGTGTATAAAAGCTTGCTGTTCATGTCAATGTTATCAAACATACCAATATAAAGTATCTGAAATAATTGTTCTCCTTATTACTGACAATGTTAGCTGGGTTTACCAGAATTAAACTGTTGGTGAAATAAACTTAATGTCCTTACCTGTGCCTACATTTAATCAGTTATAGGCAGCCATATCACACATATGTATGTTGTTAATAGGTTAAAATGTTATTTATTTTTATGCAAGCTATACTACCAAGGGATTTTAGGTTTATGTGTGCACTCTCCCTTCAGCACTATCATGCAAAACTATATATTTCTCTCCACAGATCTATGTGACCATTTACATATATGTTTCTAAACCTTGCCTTCTCCTTATAGTTACAATCAAATATGAGTATGCAAGCATAAATGGGTTCCTATCAGTTTGTCGAAACTTCAGCAGTTCGAACACCATATGTTCGAACTGTGAAGTTCGAAAACTGATTATGGCGATTATGCGGAACATCGAATTCTTCCCAGGGAGCAGGTAAGGTGAGTGTGCGATAGTTACGGACCTTAGGGTTAGGGAGTGGGTAAGGTGAATGTGCGATAAGTAATATAGATCCAGCATAAACATACACACCCACATCTAGTAGTCACCATAACATAATATATTATAGACCTTTTAGGTGTCTGTTATAAAGCTGGAATGTTGTTTACTTTAAAAAAAAAAAAAAAAAAAACTGTTAAATTTATGTTTTTTTTTTCATTCAATGTACTAACAGTTTATACTTTGTTTAATATTTTATAAAAAAGAAGTAGTGCAGCAATTAATTTTTTACAGCTGTTTTAAAATGAGGGTGGGGAAGCTCTATGTATTCAAGAATGAATAAAACTTTCTATGACTTAAAACGTATGCTGACCTTATTAATGAAGCTTTCACATAATCCCTTTAGAGCAGCATTATATGGTTTATACAGGTTGGTTTTGAGTAACCCACCTTCAGAGATCATTTCCCTTGTGTATCATGTTTCTCCCCTTCCCCAAGTCTTGCATTTCCTATCACAAGTTTCCTTAAAACAGAAGCTTCTTTTGTTTCACTTAAATAGTAATATTGAGTATAAAATTGAAAAGCATGTTTTAACTTACAAAATCATATCTAAACTCAATGATTAATGTAAGGAAGTCTTCACAATCTTCCAATAATGTCCATTTTAATGTTCCCATTCAAAATTTCCCTTCATTTCCTGTTTCTGGAGGGGTTAGAGGTCATGTAACACTTCCTTTCTCACAAGCTGTTCAAAATAAAACCAGGTTGCTGTAGAAACTGAAATAAGCTTGTCCCATTAAGAAAAACAGATCTGAAACGCTTTTAGACTTTCAGGCAGGAAAATGAGGTTAAAGAAAGATTGTAAAAGTTAAAAGGGCTCATGATCATGCTGGGTAGCCACGATCTATGTAAAAAAGGCACTTTAACAGTTTTAGTGAAGAAATAAATAAAAGTGTTCAAATAAGCCCCAGTTAAAGCAAAAATCATTAAGTACATGTTATTTAAGCATTTTCTCAGCATTTAGTAAGACTGCTGTTGATTATTTAAATTCAACAGAAAACCATGGCAGAACATATAATTTTCTTTATTTTAGTACATTGTTTTAAATAAAACTTTCACTCTATTTCAAACCCAGACTAATTATCATTATTGTATGTCTTCGCATTGATATTTAAATAAAATGAACTATATCAGTTGTTTAAACTCATATTATATATTTGAGATTACTAACTATTTATATAACTGTTACTTATACTTTTGCCCCATCTAGTGGAGAATCAGATATATTTCAATAAGCAGGAAATTATTGCTTACTGAAATTATATTTTAATATGAAAAATATGAAAAGATGAAAAGTTTTACCTTTTGATGAAATCTATTCAGAAATGCTTCAAAAACAAGTTATTACGAGACCATGCATTGTAAAACAACATGTAGTATTTTCATTTGTCCCTGAGTTTTTTATTTTTTATTTTTATTTTTGTCATTTACTGTCCATTCATTCCTTGTAGCATGTCTTTTTAGAGATGAGGTCCACTCCATTACTTCAGTGGGATTAAGTATATTATCTTTCTGTACAAAAAAATGGCATCTTCCAGGATTTCAAATGGTTTTCTTCCTTCTGACAAAAAGTTGTAATTTTGCTGGGTAAACTAGATGTATTTTTATTCTAGGTGTATTTAAATTTTTTAGCAAGGAATTCTCCGTTGCTTTTTTTAAAGCTGTCTCGCTATGTTAAACCCATGAGTTCCTTTTCTTGACAAGTAAAGAATAAAAGCCATTGTCAATCTGATAATGTTATTACTTGTTTTGATGGGTAATGCAGACCAGGCAGTTTTTAGAACTATGTCTTTGTCCTGACTGGAAATGCATTTCACTATTATGGATCTTTGATGTGAATTAATTTGTTGTTTATAGGGATCTGTGTGTCCTCTCTATACCGTATTATAGAGTTTCAGGGCAGTTTAAAGTTTTTGGAATACAAGTAGTTAAAAAGTTTACCATATTGTCTCCCTCTTGTTTCTCAGGCACTCCATATATCCTGATATGGTCCCTTCTTGCCATGTTTTCAATATCTCTCTTCTCCAGAAATTTGTTGTTTTGTTTTAAAATGAATTCAGTGTTACTTTCTTCTTTCATCAGTCTACTATCTAAATCAGTGAGTCTTCCATGGCAGATATCTGAAGTTTTTGCTGTTTAACTACTCCATTTATTAATTCTGTCTGCTTTTTGCAGTCTTCTTTGATTGTGTATACCTTAATGTCTAGTTTATCCAATTTTAACAATAAGTCTTGAATGCTATTGATGATAGATTGTAGCTCCTTCTTCACAGTGACTTCTTGAAGTGTCTCATTTTCATTTGATATTTTCAGGCTGAAATTCTGACAGGAAATTTTTAAAAAAAGAGTGGATTTTTTTCACCAGACAGTCCCAAATAATTTCCAATTTTTTACTTCACCTTTTTAGAATGTTTTTTAGTGAAATTAAAAATTAAATCCTGTCAAAAATATATAGGAGAAGTAGAGCAAAACTATTATGCTATTAACTGAATGCCATCTTGTACACCCCCCCCCCCAGTACAGCTGTTTTGGTTGAGTGCTTTTAACTGCCAGAGGTTGTGGCCTGAACATTTAAAAAAATGAAGTTATCACCTTACAGTTCTAATAAATATTTATATTTCTGAAACCATAAGTGTTACTTGAAAATTGTAAATGGCAAACTACTCAGGATAAATTAGTCTTTGTATTCATGGTATTCATTCAGTTTAATGCTTTAAACGAGATTTTATAAGCCAAAATAAAGGCAGTGAATATTAATTTTGTGATGTATAAAAACCATTTATGATATCTCAGTAACCATTTAGGCAAGACACAAACTGCCAGCAGGATTTTTTTCATACAGCTGAGAGCTTTCATATGAGGCTATGCAGTTCTGCTTGTGTCAACTGAATGTTGAGATCTGTAGAGAAATATGAACATCATTAGAATACAAATAAACTGCATACAAGTAATATTCAGTATCTCTTTGGCTGTATTAGACAGAGATCAAATAACAATACATTTTTGCCATCATATATGCTTTAATGTGAAATCTTCTGTTACCTTGTATGTAGCAAGGTTTTGGAATTACTAATGCAAATATGAATAAGCAATATCTGACACCTAGAGGAGGTAACTGCAGAAATGACTAGAGGCACACTTGGCTGTAATGAGTTAATACTGTTAGTAACCTTTGATAAAATAGACTATAAAGCTTTGTGGGATCATACCTGCTACTAAACTTACCAGGAATTTAGAAACTGAGTTCCGCAATATAGATGGATACAGGGCCTATATAGGAATTGTGAGGGCCTGACATTCAGAAATTCTAATGTAATGTAGTGTTCTATTATTTCTTTAAAATTGTGTAAGGGATGCAGAAGAATAGTAATGAAATGGACAAGAAAGTGTGACACAGTAGTAACTAATAATAAAACATATCCTTTATCTGTCATTAACACTGCCTGTTTTTACAAAACCAAAATGATCTCAAAAGTATATAAATTAATATCAGCAAATAAATCCCAACACTCTCTTCTATTTTCAAACTACTGGCAAGAGAAAAATAATAACATTACTATAGGTCAAAAATCTCAAGCAATAAAAAATACACTTAACCTCACTCCATTCAAAAACTTAATCTATACCTAGCTCATGATCAATAATAATGCTTATTACACACCCAGTATTCCTAACAAATTTAACCCTAAACACCCACCAACATGCTCATTCTGTCCTCTGGAAACAGCTGATCTACTGCACATCTTCTGAAGTTGTAAGGAAGTTTATAAATTATGGTGCTCATTTAAAGTTAATCTTGATAAAATGGGATATGAAAAGACTACTTTTTCATGGGAAACAGCAAATGTTATGTTGTCCTATCTCGCTGTAATTCTTGCAGGTTGAGTTTGGAGCCATTCACGGCTCCGACTCAGCCGAAAACTAAAGCTTGAGAGCTTCCACTGGCTCGAGGCTAACCCCCTTTCCATGATGCTCAGGGCTGCATCACCAAATTTTGTTTGCTGCTCAAGCTATCGAGAAGTGTTCCTGCTGGCTCGTTGGCTACGTATAGGTTTTTATTTAGAATTCTGTTGTCTAAAGTTTCTCTCTCTTGCTACCTTTCTTCCAGATAGTTAGTTTTCGTGTTTTTTCTGCATCAGGGCTTTATAGTGTTTAGTTTTCCCCTTCCCAACTACTAGTGAGAGTTCCATTTAACTTAGAGGGCTCTCGCAGCCCGTTTAAGTTAGAGGGCTGCTTCCCCTTAGGTTTAGAATCTGATTTTAGTTAGAGGATTCTTATTCCTTTCGCCTGCTTTTTTACTGCTTCATCTCCTAAAGAAAAAAAAAAAAGAAAAAAAAAGGTTTTGTTTGTGATGCTTAGTGGTAGTTAGTTTGTTGTATACTTTTCCCATATATAGTCTTTATCTTAAAGTTAGTTGGTCGGTTAGTTAACTTGTTTGGCTGTAGTGTTAGACAGGATGTATAAAGATAACAAAAAGGAACCCAGGGAGCATAAGCAGTCAGGGTTCAAGAAGTGTGATAAATGCACTCAAAAGATGTCTCTCACGGATGGGCACACAAGTTGTGTTTACTGCCTCGGTGCCATCCATTTACAGGACCCCTGCACCATTTGTCACACTTTCAGTATCAGGGTTCTTCATGAGAGAAGGAGTAAGTTAATGGCAAGGGGATTATTGAAAGGGTCCTTTCAGAAAGCTTTAGATACCCAGAGCTCCAGATCTTCTTCCCCTTCTTTATCCCACACTAAAGCACCGAAACAACCGGCCTCTACAACTCCAATTTTGGAGCCACCTAAGAAATAGTTTTTTATCGGAACCGAGTCTGGAACTAAGGAATTCTCTTCAGCTCCTAGAGTGTCCATGGAGCCAATAGAGACATTACGGAGTCAGTCTCCTTTATTGGAGCTGATATCTCCAACACTGAGACCTTCTATATTACAGAGAGTCAGATCTCCTTCCTTGTCCACCTGTTCTTCCAGGAGTTTATCTGATGATGACGTGGAGTAGGTGGTGAAGAGATTGCTCCAAACACCGGCCCTGGCTAAAATGTTATCGTCTCTGGCCCCAAAGGAATTGAAGCCACACCCTTTAGTTCGGCACCTGCCATTTCGATTCCTCCTCCAATCACCCTGGAGTCTTTGGAGCCAGAGAGGTTGGATCCGATAGTAGCGGAACCGTCGGCACTGAGACCACCTTTAGAATCTTTGGTTCCTACTTTGACTCTGATGTCCACGACTCCATCCAACGTCAAGGAATCTAGGAGCCCACGCTCACTAGTCCGGTCCAGGGAGGAGAGTCGGCATGGACAGTCATCCAATCCAACTCTACCTCTCAGTGCCTAGGCTGAGTTGAGCTCAGCTCGTACCTCAGTTTCGGAGCCACCAGCTCTGCCTTGGAGTCGACCTTCTGTCTCTTCGGAGCAGAGAGTCTCTTCAGTGTGAGGCGAGTAGGCTTTCAAACTGATGGATAGGGTGCTGTCACCCCAGACAGCTCTGCTCTCGGAGCCAACTTCTCATCCCTCCCAGTTGCCGGTGTCGATCTTCTCACCACTGCCCCCTCCCAAGCGTAGAGACCCAGAGCCTCAGGAGGTCCCTGCAGGTGGCATTGCCTCTTCTGAAACTTCTCCGGAGTACCCCTCTGAAGAAGTCCCTAGGAAGAGACTGTGCAAGAGGAGGCACATATACTCCCCTGAGTCTGTCAATTCTGATAACAATTTGGATGACTCTAAGGAGTCCCCATGGTCTACCTGGGAGGATTCTCTTTCACCGACATCCTTGAGATCCTGAAACAGAGGGGTGGCTGGAAGTCCACCAACCCTTCAGAAGACAAGTCGGTATACCTGGGGGCTTTTGGGTCTCACCCTTCCACCTCCTGGGTGACTCCTCCATTTGACCAGCTGTTGGGTGTCATTTCTTGTATGGCCTGGACGTCGCCTGATACAGTGGAGCCTGTTCCGAGGAGGCCTAACAAATTTATTACTGCCCCCTCAGAGAAGGAATTCCTGACAAAGGGTGCCCCTATAGATACGATGGTGGTGGTGGCGGCCACTAAGAAGGAGTGATCAAAGACCTCCTCGTTTGTCCATCCCCCTAACAAGGAGTCTAGGACTATGGACAGTTATGGAAAGCACACTTTTTCTTCAGTGGCCTTCACCTTATGGTCACTGAATTACCTTACCCATTTTATGAGACTTCAAAGGGATCTTCTGAAAGAGCTTGGAGATACCCTTCAGGGTGCTGTGGCTCAGGGGTCTGTGGACAAAGTATCCTCACAGCTCTCCACCCTCAATTCCATAGTTAAATCCTCCATGAGACTCATTTCATATGCGGCTAATGGAGCGAGTAGAGCGGCAGTGACAGGAATTTCCCTGAGGAGGCATTCCTGGATGTGCCTTTGCAACTTTGCTGAGCCCTTCAAGTATTCCTTCGCCAGTGCCCCCTTTGATGGTTCATCTCTTTTTGGACCAAAGGTGAAAGAAACTTTGACCAGGTGCGAACGGGATGGGAAGACCTTATTTGCCATTGGAGTCTATTTTTCTGCCCCATCTAGACCTTATCCCAAAGGTCAAAAGAGCAGAAAGGTGTGGTTCTGCAAGTCCCAAAAAGGCTTCTCTGATGCACATGGTGACTCTTCTCCCAGGGGCAGAGGAGGAAGATATAATGGAAGACACTGACCTCATGGCGGGGGGGGGTCTGCAAAATCAGGGCGACAGAGATACGTTCTCTGACAGATCCTTCCAGCACTCCTGAAAGGAGGGCCCACCTGCTGTTCTCTGGAAGTAGTTGGGGGTCGATTGTCACTATACCCAAACGCCTGGCAAGAAATCCCCCAAGATAAATGGGTACAAAGAATTTATTTCCAGAGGCTATACCATTTTCCATTCCCACTCCAGTAAACAAATCCTTACCAGACATCCCACCCTGCCAAAAGGACTTTGCGAAACAAGATATACTCTCTGTTAGAAAAAAGAGTCATCCAAGAGGTCTCCACAGACCAAATGGGATTGGGAACTTACTCAAGATTTTTTTTAGTTCCAAAAAAGACAGGAGACTGGAGATCTATTCTAGATCTCAGCAAACTAAACAAAGCAGTGAAGAAGTCAAAGTTCCAGATGGTAACTCTGCAGTCGATATTCCCATTTATCGGGAAAGACAATTGGATGTGCTCAATAGATTTCCAGGATGCATACTACCACATAAAGATGGACAGGCAATCCAGGGGACACTTATGCTTTCGGCTGGGAGCCAGTCATTACCAATTTCGAGCCCTGCCCTTTGGTTTCACTACAGCCCCAGAGTGTTCACCAAATACATGGCAGTGGTAACGGCTGACTTGAGATGTCAGGGATTCCGTGTGTTTCCATATCTAGACGACTGGCTCCTATCTGCCACCACAAAGCATTTACTACTGCGAGTGAGAGATGAAACAAAGTCACTTTGCACCAGAATAGGCATCACAGTAAACTTAAAAAATATTTGTCTTGTCGCTGTCTCACCATATTACCTTCTTAGGTGCAGAACTGGATTCAAGAAATATGATGCAAAATTTACTCCAGACAGAATACAGTCCCTTCATCAGCAAATCAGGATTTTGATGTCAAAAAAGAAAGTTCAGGCCAGATATGTGCTGCAGGTTCTGGGTACCATGGCAGCAGCTATTCTTTCAGTTCCCCTAGCATGACTTCACATGAGGGTTCTGCAGTGGTTGCTATTTTCTCAATGGTCAATGCAGTATCATTGTCTTTCACATCAGATTATCATCACAGATTCTTGCAGAACATATCTCCTTTGGTGGCTGCAGATGGACCAGTTGTGTCAGGGACGACCCCTTGTCCTTCCTCAACCCAATGCAGTACTAACCACGGACGCTTCCCAGATCGAGTGGGGGGGGGTTATCTGGGGATGACAGTCCAAGGCCTATGGCAAGAATATGAAAGCCACTTGCACATCAGTGTTCTTGAGATGAGTGTGGTGCTCTATGCATTGCAGGCATTTCAGGACTCTCTACTGACAGGGACAGTTACAATTCAGACAGACAACATGTCACTAGTGTGGTACATAAACAAGCAGAGAGGAACCAAATCCGAGTCACAATGAGTTTGGCAAAGGGCGATCACTTCTCAATGCTTTCTGATAGCAACACACATCCCGGATAGTGGACAAACTCAGCAGAGCTATTCTGTTGCCTCACGAGTGGTCCCTGAAAACAGAGATTGTGGAAGAGATTTTCCAAAAATGAGGCCAGACTTGCTGCGACCTTTTCGCCACAGCCATGAATGCCGAATGCAGCAACTACCTTGCCCTCATTCCTCCTCCGGGGAAGTCACCAAGGGATGCACTGGTTCATGATTGGCCCCCAGGGACTACTCTATGCCTTTCCCCCATTCCCCTTAATACCCAAACAGAAAGCCAGCATGTTGAAAAGCAAGATGATTCTCATTACACCTTACTGGCCTCGACAAGGTTGGTTCCCCTTTCTCTGGACCCATTTGGAGGAACCGTGGATTCTGGACCCAGTTCCAGACTTTTTCACCCACTCATCGGGTGCATTCCATCCATCCATACAAACCCTCATGCTGACAGCATGGCTGCTCCAATTCCACGCTTAGCCAGGTGTTACTTGTTTTCTCCTGCAGTGAGTCATATTCTTACCTCTTCTCATAAACCGTCCACGAGGAGACTGTCTGCCAGTAAGTGGAAAAGATTTTCATGCTGGGCTTGGGACAGAACATAGAACCTTTTACAGCTCCTATTATCGCTATCCTGGAATTTATCTCCAAACTCTTTGATGAAGGAGCTGCAGCAGCAACAATCAGAGTTCAGTTGGCAGTCATTTCTAATTTCCATACTGGGGAAATGGGAGCTCCCATTATGTCTCATAGGTTATGTAAAGCTTTCCTTAAAGGCACTTTTTTTATTCAGACCCCCGATCAAAGAGCTCCCAGCCCCTTGGGACCTAAGTCTTGTGCTAAATTAATTGATTTCACCACCCTTTGAATCCTCATCATCTTGTGATTTGAAGTTTTTGTTGTGGAAGACTCTCTTTTTAGTAGCCATAACCTCTGCCAGATAGGTATCGGAATTACAAGCTCTTTCTATTCGTTTCCCTTATATCATTTTCCACAAGGATAGGATATCCTTGAGAACTAATCCATCATTCCTTCCAAAAGTCTGTTCAGAGAATAATATAAACCAATCCATTGAACTGCCTGTGTTTTTTTCCAAACTACAGCGACAAGAAAGAATATAGATTGCACCTCTTGGATGTGCATAGGCAGCTCTGCTATTACTTGCATAGAACAAAAGGCCTCAGGAAATCTGATCAGCTTTTTGTGTCTTTTTCTGATAAAAAGAAAGGGCTACCAGTTTCCAAAGTAACCTTGTCAAAATGGCTGACTGATTGATTGCATTTCTTTGTCTTACAGTAAGGATAATAAACAACTGCCTGGGATGATAAAAGGACATTCCACAAGAGCAGTCTCTACGTCCTTGGCCTTTCAGGCCAAATTTCCTATACACTCTATTTGTGCAGCTGTCACATGGGTGAGACCTCATACCTTTATCACTCATTACAAATTAGATGTGGCCTCCCGAAGCAGGTCTTCCTTTGGATCCACTGTATTAAAGAGTATTTTCTCCTGAGCCACCCGGGGATTAAGATGCTAAGGACGCTGTCCCAACCTGCAAGAATTACTGCGAGATAGGACACCATAACATTAAGAAGCTATGTACTTACCATAAGTTCTATGTTTGTTGTCCATCTGTCTTGCATTCTTGTTTCCCACCCTCCTACCCCCTTCCTGCATTCCTGGAGGAATGGGTGGACAAGTCTATTCTTATGTACATAGCTATGATGATTTGGAGTCATCTGCACTTGGATATAAATATATATTTCTACTCTATTTTTTGGGTTACTCTAATCTTTCGCTTGCAAACAAGATTTGGGGATATAGCCCAGAGCATCATGGGAAAGGGGTTAGCCTCAAGCCAGTGGAAGCTCTTGAGCTTTAGTATTCAGCCGAGTCGGAGCCATGAACGACTCCGAACCCAACCTGCAAGAATGTAGGCGAGCTGGACAACAAACATAGAATGTTATGGTAAGTACATAACTTCTTATTCTCCATATTACAGCAAATATCTTGACAGGCATATGCCAACATGTTGTCATTACAATTCGCGTGTTAATTAAATACGACATTGCCTAGAAAATCCGTGTGTTAATTAAATACGACATTGCCTAGAATTGGTTAGAGAAGTCTAAGATCACATGGGAAAATTTCAAGGTTATGGCAGTGAAATTCATATCCTCACACAAACCTGCAAACAAAAATTCATGCACAATAACCTACTTTCAAGAATACTGGACTTATCTTTTGGACAATATACTCAAAGACTAAAACTGAAGTTATTCTTACATATGAAAGGAAAATGCACACAACTATTTAGTTCTTGACTTTCTAAATGCCTCCTTTTCTTTTTTTTTACACTAATTAAGCCTCTACACATATAAACCAACAAGACAATTTTTAATGCTCAATCCTACTCACTTTTACTACACATATTAACTGATCTTATATAGGTATTTCCTTTATATATATATTTTCCCATACCTCAATTGCATTCTTACATCTCAGTTGGGGAAATATAATATTAAATGTAGCATCTATATGTGAATAGATGTAAATAGGTTTTACTTTTATTTTCTTTTTACTTTACTGTAACTAATACAATGTTAATAAACATATAAAATACTAGAAGACATTATACTAGAATGTACTTTCTAAGATGTTAATAAACTGAAAGATAGGTAGTATCGACTTTTGTTCATAGGTTTATAGGTAGGTACTAGGCTATTGGCCCTAGGGCCTATACAGGCCTAGCCAAAACGGTACCCTGGCGTTCGCCACCCAAGAAAATTATTTTCCTGTGCCCCTGTCGAGCAGAGCTACAGAGGTGATCCCCGGGGTGAATTTCCTATTTCCAATCCAATCATCAAGATTTTTCTTGAAGAGTGCTAATGAGGAGCTTTGTTTGATATATATAGGTAGTTTGTTCCAGAGTATGGGAAGTCTCTGGGACAGGAATCTATCCCTTCAGCATGTTCTGTTTATTGTGGTGACAAGGTTTAGGTCCCAAGAGCGTGTAGCTTGGAGGGATTGGGATTTCTTTAAGTGGAGCATGTCTAACAGCTCTGGGTTTGACATAGCTTTGTATGTTAGGCAGAGATCACCTCTAAGTAAGCGATATGTGACAGAGTAAAGCTGGAATTTTTTGAGATGGTCTGCGTAGGGCATCTGTTTGAGGCCAGTAATCCTCTTTGTGAGGTATTTCTGTGGCCTTTCCAGTTGTTGTAGATGTCTTGTGAGGTACATACCAAAAGGGGCGTTGTACTCTATAATGGGTCTAATGAGTGATGAGAGTCTCTCTGCTGATTTTAATTCCATATGCTTTGCCATCCATAGCCTGTCTGCTGATTCTAATTCCAAATGCTTGGCCTGCAGTTCAAGTCTCTTTAACTCCAGATGGGTTTTCAAGTCCTGTGAGGAAAAGATGAACTGTCCTTTTTCTGAGACCTCCAAATCCCTATCACCAGACTGGTTATCCTCCTGTTTGCTGGTCCATGCTGCAACTGTGACTAAGGCTAAAATCATTTCCTGTTTAGTCTGGTTGGCATGCACCATTCCTTTGGCTTCGCACAACTTGGCCAACTGGTTCTTTTTCAACTTGCCATAATCTTCTGGTGACATCTTTACCTGCTTCCTGACAAAATTAACCTAACAAAAAATAAATAAAACTGTTGTAAAAATAAAGCTCTCTATGTTTATCTTGTAGCTGCTGAGAGTTCACACACCTTCATTGACAACTGCCTACAGGCTACAGAAGTTCAATTAATATACACACCACTGCTCACCAATATGTGATGTCCCTTTTCTGGCCCAGTGATCAAGGAGCCTCAATTCTCACCATAGACAGTGGTGGTGAAACATTCACTTTGAGAGAAATAGACACACACCGTATTTTCAGATGTAGCTCTCTACATCAAGCATAGTTTCCCTTAAGAGCATACAGGGAACACACTGCAGTCCTGGGGCTGAACTCTCTCTTTTCACTCCCCAAAGAAGAATCCACATTGATTACTAAGGAGCTCTGTGTCCCTGTTCCAAGTAGCTGACACACACCTAGAAAGGCTGGCACAGATTACCCGCTGTACCACCTCTGCCCAGGCTATAAGGTACTTCCACTGCCACCAGCTAGCTGCTGTTAGGCTAACAGGGTGTCCAATTATACTGAGTGAAATTAGTACTATTACCAATGGTTATGCTGACTGAACAGCAAGACTTTCAGGAACGTGATACCACAGCATCACTAAATGAATATAAATACTCTTAAAGGTTAAATATTTCCTAAAAAGTCCAGTCACAATGAAAAGTTTAAATATATTTAATAATAAATAATAAAGCAACATGAAAATACTAAGTATCTATTTACAGTAAACACCACAGTTTCACCCACAGGAAATATTAAAAATAACACAGATAAAAAGATTCACACAGATACAGAAAAACAATACTTAACTAATCTCACTATATTTTTCTGACTGATCTAAAAAATTACTATTTCCTACTTAATAGATCAAGGCAAGGTTATGTGGGTGAGTGATCTTTCTTGTCAGGTTTCACAAACAGACTGCCCTGAGACTTCTATCTCATGTAGTATAAAAGCATAATTTTAGTGTTGGATTACAGAATGACATCATATCTGGTCACCAGAGTCTGTGGTTCTCCTTTACTAGAAGCTGAGACAGGATCTTGCACGTGTCACAATACACACATAGAGATTTGCTAAGATGTGTTACAGCATCTGGAAGCTATAAAACCATTTCAGCACTTCCACTCTTCCAGGGTAGCAATTAGTTCACCATTAAGGGCAATACAGCAGGATTCCTAGTCCTTGTTTTCACAGAAGTTGCGTCTCTGGCTGCATTCAGACCTGTGAGATACAATCTTTATGGCTTATACCAAGTAATTTAATTTCAGGTTATTTTTCAAAGTTAGCTGGACTGAGATTAAGCTCTTCTCTTGCAGTATCCTCTGTTGCAGTATATTCATTTCAACAATTACAGTACTGTCTGACATACAGGTGTATTTCTTTTCTGTCCAGTAGGACCGACTGTTGGTACATTTTTAACACAAGCAACTTTACAAATACATTTTCAACACAAGCACCTGTACAAATCAGTTTGCTATACAAATGACACATAATTCTTTACAAAACTCCAGCTAGCTATGATGGCATATGTTACACATCCACTGCCCTACTCCTCCTGGCATAGCTGGCACTACCTCACATCATCACAGCATTGTTGCTATCTTATTTGTTTATTGCTGTTCTAACCACTGTGCAGTTCTTAAAAAAAGGTTTTAGAGTACTGGCACTGACTGATGTTTTAATTTCTGTAAAGCATATACCAACATCCCAGTACGGAGAAAATAAGAATTATCGGGAATACTTTATCATGTTTTGTTACTGGTAAATTACTGTTTTTAATATACTCATGTGTAGGTTATAGACATATTCACATAGCATACACTCTCTGTCATTAATATTCCATACACTAAGGCAGTTCAGCTGTAAAAATGAAGCCCAAAGTGTGAGCCAGTTGATCAAGAATTAGCTTTTTATTTAATTTTTAATTTGCTTTATCTTTTTGTTGGCTGAGTTAACCCCCAGTGGCATCATTTTAGGGGAGACTTGAGGTGATATTTATACTACTGGGGGAAAAAGGGCAAACCAAATGGTAGCTGCA
This sequence comes from Protopterus annectens, assembly GCF_019279795.1. Taxonomy (NCBI): domain Eukaryota; kingdom Metazoa; phylum Chordata; order Ceratodontiformes; family Protopteridae; genus Protopterus; species Protopterus annectens. Next base: position 929,605,303 of record NC_056748.1, on the reverse strand, counting down.
GAGATTGGAAAAAGAGTATACATTCTCCTAACAATGATTTGAAAATAATGGATAGATTGGGGAGGTGTGTTTATTCTTCCTGTACATTCTCTCTTAGAGTCTTGAGCTACATAGGTTCATAGGTAGGTACTAGGCTATTGGCCGTAGGGCCTATATAAGCCTAGCCAAAAAGGTACCCTGGCTTTCGCCACCCAAGAAAATAATTTTCCTGTGCCCCTGTCGAGCAGAGTCCTAGAGGTGATCCCTGGGGTGAATTTCCTATTTCCCATCCAATCATCAAGATTTTTCTTGAAGAGTGCTAATGAGAAGCTTTGTTTGATATAGATAGGTAGTTTGTTCCAGAGTATGGGAAGTCTCTGGGACAGGAATCTATCCCTCCAGCATGTTCTGTTTTATTGTGGTGACAAGGTTTAGGTCCCTAGAGCATGTAGCTCAGAGGGATTGGGATTTCTTTAAGTGGAGCATGTTTAACAGCTCTGGGTTTGACATAGCTTTGTATGTTAGGCAGAGATCGCCTCTGAGTAGGCAATATGCGATGGAGTAGAGCTGGCGTTTTTTGAGGCGGTCTGAGTAGGACATCTGTTTGAGTCCGGTAATCCTCTTTGTGAGGTATTTCTGTGGCCTTTCCAGTTGTTGTAGATGTCTTGTGAGGTACATACCAAAAGGGGCGTTGTACTCTATAATGGGTCTAATGAGTGATGAGTAGAGGGGAACAATGACCTCTTTTTTCCTGGATGAGAAACCTTTTGTGATGAGGTGTGCCACATAGAAGGATTTCCTGACTACTGTGGCAATGTGATTATCAAAGGAGAGACTACTGTCCACCTGTGTCCCAAGGTCTCTTATCACACTTTTGGTGTTAAGTAGACTACCACCTATGTGGTAGCTCATGGGTACAGAGTTTTTACCAAAGGGGATGACAGTGCACTTTTTGGCATTGAGCTTGAGGCCATGGCTTTGATACCATGCATCTGTCTCAATGAGGCCCTTTTGTAGGATATCCACATCATTAGGAGTTTTGATTATGGCTTCTAGTTTGCAGTCATCTGTGAACTTCATTGGCCAAAGACCTTCTGTGTTAGTCTGTACTTCAGAAAAGTAGATAAACCGGAGAGGACCCAGGACTGAACCCTGTGGTACTCCACTTGTCACTGGTCTGAAGTCGGATTTGGAGTCTGCTACTTTCACAGTGTGGCTTCTGTCAGTGAGCCAGTTGGCAACCCATCTTGTGACATAAGGATTTATATTGAGTTTAGTGAGTTTATCTATAATTCCAGATGGATTGGAGACGGTAGCATTGACGAAAAGGCAGGAGTCAGAGCTGGATGTGGCTGAGTTAAAGATGTTAAGATTTTCACTGGGTGTGACTAGGATGGACAGGATTAGGAATCTGTATATTAGAGGGTCAGCTCAGGTTGGACAGTTTGGAGACAAAGCAAGAGAGGCGAGATTGCATTGGTTTGGACATGTGCTGAGGAGGGATGCTGGGTATATTGGGAAAAGGATGCTAAGGATGGAGCTGCCAGGTAAGAGGAAAAGAGGAAGGCCTAAGATAAGATTTATGGATGTGGTGAGAGAGGACATGCAGGCGGCTGGTGTGAAAGAGCATGATGCAGAGGACAGGAAGAAATGGAAACAGATGATCTGCTGTGGTGACCCTTAATGGGAACAGCCAAAAGAAGATGATGATCTATAATTCCAGAGTGGGGGATGGTGTCAAAAGCCTTGGCCAGATCTAGGTAGGCTGTGTGAACCACCTTACCCTCGTCTACAGCTTTGCTGACTGCTTCAAAGAAGTCTATCAGGTTTAGGAGACATGATCTGCCCTTTACAAACCCAAACTGGGTGGGGTCCAGAGTTTGGAGATTACCAATGTCTTTGTTTATAAGTTCCATGATGATACGTTCCATGGCCTTGCAGACCAGGCTTGTTAGGCTAATGGGGAGGTAGTTCCCGGGGTCCATGCTGATTCCCCCTTTGTGGAGTGGGATAACTGTCACTGTGTGCCATTTAGTGGGTACAAAGCCTGAGGTGAGGCTATGGTTGAACATGGTGCTTAGGTGGGGTGCCAGTTCATTCTGTAGTTCATGTAGAACGCAGCCTGGGATGTTGTCAGGTCCCATGGATGCTGTATTCTTAGCTTTGGAGAGTGTGTTTTTTACCTCTGCAGCCGTGATTACAGGAACTTTGCATTCTTCCAGTATAGAGATGGGTCCTTTAAGGGGTGAGAGAGAGAGAGAGAGAGAGGTAAAGTTAGCACTGAACCTATCTGCCAGGATGTTGGCAATATCAGTTGGTTCTGTATATTTAGTGCCATTGTGTTGTAACTCACAGCAGATCTGAGTGTTGCCATTGAGATTCTTGACATAGCTATAGAATGCTTTGTGGTTGTCTTTAGAATCAGTAGTGATTTTGTTTTCGTAACTAGCTTTGGAGGATTTTATGAGGGATCTCAGCTTCTTACCAAGGCTGACCAGGGAGTTCCTCCGATCATGGAATTTTACTCTTTTTTGCAACAGTTTCTTTTTTCTCTTGTAGAGTTTGTTTATGGCAGGGGACCACCAGATTGGCTTCCTTTTTTGGAGGATAGCATCTTGGTTCTGTTAGGGTAGCACGATCCATGCACTCATGTAAGTGCTTATAAAGTGCATTTATGTAGGATTCAGCAGTCATACCTCTATTGTCCATCTGCATGGGTGTTGTGAAGTTTGCAACTTCTGTCTTAAGAAGCGTGAAGTTGGCTTTGGAGAATTTTTACGGTGGTTTCCCTAATGGGGGATGGGGGTGGGATGTGGATGTCTACGGTGATTAGCTTGTGGTCGGATCTGACCATTGAGGAATTGACCTCTGGTATGGAACACCGGTCGTCCATGTTAGTAATGACCAGGTCTTGGATACTGCTGCCCCTGGTGGGGGTGTGGATAAGTTGATCCAAGGCATTGGAATTTATGAATTCCAGAAAACGTTGAGCAAAAGAGTTGGTACACGAGTAGTTTTCCCAGTTAATGGTAGTTGAAATCGCTCATTATGAGGGTGTTGGGTTGTACCCTAATATTTTCCAGTGTATCAAGAAATGAGGAGTGGGAATCCTGGGGCATGGTGGGGGATCTGTAGCAAGTTACAATTTGGATTGCGGTCTTGCCCAGAGTTAGTTGCACTTGGATAATCTTGGGTGCATTATGCTGAGCAACTAGCCTGGAGGTGTGGATATCCTTAATGAATATGGACACGCCTCCACCTTTAGTGTTTTGGTCTAGGTTAGGTGGCCAAAAGGTGTGCTATGAATTATAGCCTGGTAATGCAGAGGTGCTCTCTGGAGCTTTGAACCAGGTCTCTGTCACTGCACAGATGTCGATGTTCTCCATTTTAAGGAGTGCCTCGAGTGAATGCATTTTGAGGTTTAGACTTCTAGCATTGAATAGCATTACCCTCAGATTTTGCTTGCTTGTATTTGTTACAGTGGTGAATTTGTCATTTGAATCTTGCCTAAAAAAGGCATTATAGGGGTGGCAAGAGCCTTAGCCAGTATCCGGAATCCCTAAGGCGACAGGTGCAGGCCATCTCTGGCAAAGCATTGTGGTCTGTTGATCATGTCATCCGAGGCAGATACTGGATCCCCTTAGAATGACACCACAAGCTTATCCAGTTGTTGAAGTCAGTCATTTTGTCCTTGTACTGTGGTATCATTCTGGGTGATGGCAGGATGCTACTCAGGGCTAGGGTCATACCTGCCTGGGCTACAAGATCGGAGAGCTCCTCCATGTCTCTTTTCATGTAGTCCAGTGAGGTACGTCTCAGGTCATTGCGCATATTGTTAGGTTTCAAAGGGACATTGCAAAGAAGACAGCAAATACCATGTCCAGCAGGACTCACTTTTGGTACATTTTTAACACAAGCAACTTTACAAATACATTTTCAACACAAGCACCTCTACAAATCAATTTGATATACAAATGACACATAATTCTTTACAAAACTCCAGCTAGCTATGATGGCATATGTTACACATACACTGCCCTGCTCCTCCTGGCATAGCTGGCACTACTTCATATCATCATAACATTTTTGCTATCTTATTTGTTTATTGCTGTTCTAACCACTGTGCAGTTCTTAAAAAAGGTTTTAGAGTACTGGCGCTGACTAATGTTTTAATTTCTGTAAAGCTTATGCCAACAGCTCAGTATGGAGAAAGTAAGAATTATTGGGAATACTTTATCATATTTTGTTATTGGTAAATTACTGTTTCTAATGTACTGATGTGTAGGTTATATACATATTCCATACACTGAGGCAGTTCAGCTGTAAAAATGAAGCCCAGAGTATGATCCAGTTGACCAACAATTAGCTCTTTATTTAATTTTTAATTTGATTTATCCTTTTGTTGACTGGGTTAGCCCCAGATGGTATCTTTTTAGGGGAGACTTGAGGTGATGTTTATACTACTGGGAGAAAAAGGGCAAACCAAATGGTAGCTAGAGAGATCGGAGAAAGAGCATACACATACATTCTTGTAGCAATGATTTGATGATGATGGATAGATTGGGGAGGTTAGTTTATTCTTCCTGTACATTCTGCCTTAGAGTCTTGAACTACATGGCGCATATGGTTAGGTTTCAAAAGGACATTGCAAAGAAGACTGGAAATACCTTGAAATAATTGCAGGTGGGTGATCTACATTCTTCTAAACTAAGTTTTTTATCATGACCACAACTTCTTTTCTAACCATGCATTTAATATGTAATTTAATAGATGTAGCAACCAGGGCAGCAGGATCATGCCTAGCCATGAGAAGACAGGCCTGGTTGCAACTGATGTATTTCCTAGTCCACTTCAAGGAGGTATTTGTCAATGCCCCATTTGATGGCTCAGTGTTATTTGGGCAATAAATCAAGGATAGATTCCCTGCCTGTGAGCAAGAGGGCAAAACACTCACTGCTGTTGGTATTAAGTTTGTTGCCCCTCAAAGGATTTTTCAGCATAACCAGAATGGGGTCAAGAACTTGTGGTTTTAGAAATCCCTGCAGCAGCAGCAAAGACAGCAACTGGACAGACATTCTTGAGGCAGAGGGGAATTTCAGTCTGGTTGCTGACCCAGGGTTAGAGGTAATCAGAGTAACCAAGGAAATGGGATTCTGTCTAGGACTTTGCTCATATCAGCCCTGAAGGATTGCATGGCTGCTTCCTTCAGGAGTAAGTTGGGGGACATCTCTCCTTGCTCATTCTGACATGGATGTGCATCTGCTGTGTCTTATGGCTAAAAAGAATCATATCCAGAGGCTACTTTATTCCCTTTTCAACATCACCACCTGTCTATATCTCTCATTTCCACATCAGTGCCACCCATATAGAGGGAAGCAGTAGCAAAGGAGGTGCTAAGATCTCCTCAACAAAATGAGAAATTCATTAGGTTCCACCGTACCAGCAATTATCTGCATTTTAGTCCCATGTCATTTTTAGTGCCCCAAAAGGTCAAGGACATCAGGAAAATACTGGATCTCAGTCAGCTTAACAAACAGGTAAAGAAGGAGTCTCTCTGGACAGTCATGGTACAGCTAATTCTGCCATGCTTCTAGGAAAGAAATTGGATGTTTTCACTGGGCCTTCAAGATACCCATCTACAGAGAAATAGGTCTGGGTTCCAGGAGGTGTCTTCACTTCCAGATAAGAGCCAATCATTTTCAGTTTTGAGCCCTACCATTTGGTCTCACCACAGCCTCGATGGTATTCACCAAGTATATGATACCAATCTCAGCTCAAATGTGACTCCTAGGAATTCACATTTTTCTGTAGTTTAGTAGTTGACTCCCAGAAGCCACATCGATGGAGCATTTGGTTGAGGCAATTAAGTATTGCTCCACATCTGACTGTCTTTGGGGATCACCATAAACACAGCCAAATCAAATCTGCAGCCATACTAGGATTGGTTTTCATAGGCTGCCAGATCAACACTTAGAACCATTTGTCAAGTTTACCTCAAGCAAGTGCCTCAGCCATTGTAGAAGTAATCAGATCTCTGCTCCTTTAGAAGAAGCTGTGTGCAGCAACTATCCTAATGGCAACTTTGATTTAGGTGTTACCTCATACCACTCGTAACATGAGGATACTGCAATGGATGCTGAGGACCCAGCAAGACCAATCTTCTCAGACAGTGTGTCATACAATCAAATTGTTGAGGGCAGTAAGGAAAAGCCTACAGTGCTGGACCCGTATGCAAAGCTTGACAACTAGGTCTCCATTTACCAAGCCATTTCTTAAAGCAACCATAACCACGCATGTGTCTTCCATTGCCTGAGGGGGTCAATACTTGAACATGATGGTACATAGATTCATGGACTCCAGAAGGGACATCCTTGCAGATCAGTGTTCTCAAGATAAGGACAGTCCTTCTAGAGCTGCAGACGTTTCATGAAGTGCTTCCTTGAGATGCAGTTAGTATATAATCAGACAACATGGCAGTGGCATAGTGTACCAATAAACAAGGGGAAACCCGATTTTATCCACTGTACAGAGAAGCAGTGAGTGTATGGGAATGGTTATTTACTTTGCATTGCTTTTTAACAGCAATGCACATACCCAGACTATCCAACATGGCTGCAGACAAATTTAGCTGACAGATTCTATTGCTCTGTGAATGAATTATCAATATCAGTGTGGCCCACATTTATATTCAAGAAATGGGGACAACTTTGTTGTGATCTTTTTTTTTTGCCTTTGAATACCAAGTGCCCCTTCTTTTTCACTATAGATCCTCCAGAAGGAGAGACACCTAGAGATGCCTTCTCCAACAATTGGCCCTGGCTCTCCACCTCTTTAATTGATTCCAAGATTCTTACAGAAAGCCAAAGAATGCAAGGCCAAAGAGTGCAAGACTACTCTGGGATTCCTGACTTGGTTTCCCTTGCTGAGATCTCATCTAAGGAAGAGGAATAGACCCCTACCTCTTCCACAGAGCTCAACTTTATTATGTCACCCTTTTAGAATGCTTCACACAGGCATTCAATCCCTCACTCTAACAGCTTTGTTTCTCAAGTTCCCCTAATGGCCAGGTATCCACAATCCCCTCCCCTCCCCTAGAGGTCATGGACCTTGTTGCAGCCTTTCAATATAAGTCCACCAGAAAAATTTAGAAAGGTAAATGGGAATGTTTTCTTTGTGAGCATAGTGCAGAAATGTCTCCTCAACATCAGCACCATTAGAGGAGGGCTTAATCTTCCTGACTAGCAGTTATCTCATCCTTTCATGGTGGCTTTTCAAGCCACTCATTGGCTGCACACTTATGATGTGAAGCAGTTCTTATAGATGTCTTCCATTTGAGAACCACCTTAACTAGACCAGCACTTGCTTGGGATTTAAATTTCATATTAAAGACAATAATTATATGTGCCTTTGAACCAGCCAGTTTGGTGTATATTAAATTCCTGCCATACAGGACACGGTTTCTTGTGGCCATAACTTCAGCAAGGTGGATTTCAGAGCTGCACAGCTTGTCCTCACAATACCCTTGTACTGGTTTCCATCATGACAGAGTCTTTCTCTGAAGTAACCCATCTTTTCTATCAAAAGTTGTTTCCCAGGCTAATTTGAATTAGTATATCCATTTGCCTGTATTTTTAAGTAGTATCTTCTGCATAGCTTAAGTGTTCATAGACAAGTGCATTTGTACTTGGACTGTATGCAAGAATTTTGGAAGGCAAACACATTTTTGTTAGCTTTTCACTAGTTAAGCTTGAACAGATTTCCAAGGTTACATTAGAAAAGTAGATTATGCACTGCATCTCCTTTAACTACATCAAGGTAGAAAGGAGCTATCTATCCCACTAAGGCAGATTATTTCAGGGCTCAAGCCACATCTATGGCCCTTCTACAAAATCTTCCACTGCATAATAATACAGCAGTGATCACTTGATCTTCCTTGCATACCTTTGCTAGCAGTATAGCCTTGAATGTATCTCCAGACCATGGGTTTCATTTGGAACAATCATTTTGAAAGGGTTACTGGAGTAGGATGCCCACATTAGCTGAAGAATTTGTCCTGCTATTCCATTGTCAGGATAGTTATGAGAAATACGTAAGTTATGTACTTACCAGAAAGTACGATTTCTCTGGTTTCTGTCAGGACACTGGAACAACCCATCACCATCTCCCTCCAAATTATCCTTTTCTGGAGAGATTTGAAATGATCTTTTGAGGGAATAAATATATCTTCAGTTTAGGGTTGCCACCTCTTGCAATGCAGAAAACCAGACTGAAGCCACACCCACTGCACTCCCCATAACTCCTCCTAGGCCCAACCCATCCCCACCCACATCCATTCCCATTTTATGCTGTAAATACATACATCATTAGGGTGGAACGTCCCCTTTAGTACATTTGTATGCACCTAATATATGTGTATTACTCTCTTTTTGTTGCTGTTGTAAAGTATCTCCCAAGTCCACTGCATCGCTTTAGCAATGCTTTTTAGTTAAAAAAAGTCAAGAGTTTGCTTTCCAGCAAACTCGGGCATTCTGTCCATGCTTCAAACAGAATACCAGAGTTTGCATAGTGTTTTCCTACTGGAGAATCATTCTGATCTGCGGGTAGTCTGGAAAAATACCTGATAGGTGGCAAGCCTACTTCAGTTTTCTTTAGAGTTAGTAGTTCTATAACGAAGGTATATTTGATTTGGAGAATTCTCCAGCAGGGAGGGATTATGACTAGGAAGGAGCTCAAATTTGTGAGAAGTCTGTTGCCATCATTAGGGAGCAGCAAAGACACCAGTCCTGCTCTTCTAGTGTCCAGACATAGACTAGAAAAATCTAACATTTAGATAAATGCATAACTTAAATATCTGTGCACATACATACATATATGCTTCATGTTAGAGATCATTGTGAATTTCAGGAAGCAGATATAAACAGGGAAAACCAATACTGTAGAAAAGCAAAGACATTTTTGAGAAGCATTTGATTTAGAGAATGTCTTACCTACAAGTGATGTAGATATTTGTGTTACTTTTACATAATAGAAACATTAAAGCTATTTCTTTCTAATTCCTTTTCAGAGACTGTGTGTAAGACAGGAATGGTGTTGCTTTGTGGTGAGATTACTTCCCTAGCAGTTGTGGACTATCAAAAAGTAGTGCGAGATGTTATTAAAGAGATTGGTTATGATGACTCAGCAAAAGGTAAGCAGATACTAACAAGTCTTATAATTCAAAGAAAATTAACACATTTTCACATGTAGCTTGTGACATTTCTAAATAGGCCAGATATGCAGTTGACCTGACAAACAGTTCAGCCTTATGTTCTGATAGAAATTATACAGTGGTGCAAGGTTTGATTCCCTCAGCCTCCATTGCGTAATTGTTTGACTCTGAGCAACCAGGCACCATTCCCAGAGTTTGTAAAAGGTCCATGGAGATCAGTGCTGTACTCTGGAAAACAAATAGAAATAAAATATTGATTTTTTTTCTTTCTTTTTTGTGTGTTTAATAGATTTTTTTTGTTATGACTGAGAATGATTGCTCAGATCAACTGTGCAATACTTTACTGGTTTGATCATGCTTTTAATTCACGTTTTTCATTGAATCAGACCATACCAATGTAGGCTGTTGGTAGTGCAGAACTTTGCCATGCATTTTTACCTTAATAAAGGGGTTTTACTATACAGGAAGGTGCATCACAAATGTCGGGAATAGGTTCATAGGTAGGTACTAGGCTAGCGGCCCAAGGGCCTAGGTAAGCCTAGCCAACAAGGTTCCATGGCTTACGCCACCCAAGAAAGTTATTTTCCTGTGCCACCGTCGAGCAGAGACACAGAAGTGATCCCCGGGGTGTATTTTCTATTTCCTATCCACTCATCAAGATTTTTCTTGAGTGCTAATGAAGAACTTTGCTTGACATAGATGGGTAGCCTGTTCCAGCGTATAGGAAGTCTCTGGGACAGGAATCTATCCCTCCAGCGTGTCCTGTTTATTGTGGTGGCAAGGTTTAGGTCCCTAGAGCGTGTAGCTCAGAGGGATTGGGATTTCTTTAGGTGTTGTATGTCCAACAGGTCTGGGTTTGACATAGCTTTATATGTTAGGCAGAGATCACCTCGAAGTAGGCGATATGCTACGGAGTAAAGCTGAGGTTTTTGATGCGGTCAGTGTAGGGCATTTGTTTGAGGCCAGTAATCCTCTTTGTGAGGTACTTCTGTGGCCTTTCCAGCTGCTGCAGATGTCTTGTGAGGTACATTCCAAAAGGGGCATTGTACTCTGTAATGGGTCTAATGAGTGTCGAGTAGAGGTGAACAATGACCTCTTTTTTCCTGGATGAGAACCCTTTTATGATGAGGAGTGCCCACGTAGAAGGACTTCCTGACTACTGTGGCAATGTGACTATCAAAGGAGAAGCTACTGTCCACCTGGGTCCCAGGGTCTCTTATCATGCATTCGGTGTTAAGTAGATTGCTGCCTATGTGGTAGTTCATGGGTACAGAGTTTTTACCAAATGGGATGACACTGCACATTTTGGCATTGAGCTTTAGGCCATGGCTCTGACACCAGGCATCTGTCTCAGTGAGGCCCTTCTGTAGGATGTCCACATCATTTGGGGACTTGACTATGGCTCCTAGTTTGCAGTCATCTACGAACTTCGTTAGCCAGAGGCCTTCTGTGTTAGCCACAGAGAAGTACTACTTCACAGAAGTAGATTCCAAACAGGAGAGGTCCCAGGACGGAACCCTGTGGTACTCTACTTGTCACAGCTTTGAGGTCAGATTTGGAGTCTGCAACTTTTACAGTGTGAGTTCTGTCAGTAAGCCAGTTGGCAACCCATCTTGTGACGTAGGGATTTATACCTAGTTTAGTGAGTTTAGCTATAATTCCAGAATGGGGGATGGTGTCAAAAGCCTTGGCGAGGTCAAGATAGGCTGTGCGAACCACCTTACCCACATCCACGGCTTTGGTGACTGCCTCAAAGAAGTCGATCAGGTTCAGGAGGCATGATCTGCCTTTCACAAACCCGAACTGGGTGGGATCCAGAGTTTGGAGGTTACCAATGTCTTTGTTTATGAGTTCCATGATGATACGTTCCATGGCCTTGCAGACCAGGCTCATCAGGCTAATAGGTCGATAGTTCCCGGGATCAGTGGTGGCTCCCCCTTTGTGGAATGGAATACAGTATTGTTCCCAGTTTCCTAAGCTACCCATGTGATGAACCTGATGCACTGCAAGCAGGTGAGGGACCACATGTACATCCATTATAAATTCATTTGATTATGTATTATTTTCAGACTCATACAATACCACTACCTTGATTGCAGCTTCTATGTAAAGAAAAGTGGTCTTGCTGCTATATCTCTGACCCAGAAGAGTGGAAATCCATGTTTCATTTTTCTAATGTGGTAAAAATGCACCCATTGGTATCATATCATCTGGTTGTCATTCTTGCCTTTGGAATGGCAGTGTTGCTGCCTGCTATCTCTCTCCCCGGCTTTGAATTTGAGTATGTAATCTGTGGAATCTGACTGCCCTACTGATGTCCTTTTTACAGCCCACAGTAAACAGTGGTGCATTTCATAAGTTCAGGTTTCCAGCATTTAGGCCCCAAGGCCAACTAGGAATGCTCATTCCTCAAAACTTGGGTCATATACTGATGAACACATCCAATCATCTAAGTTCTGTTTAGAAATTGTTATGGTATCAGACCTTCTAATACTAACTGGTAATGTATTCCATAAACTAGAACTTCTTTGCATTATATAAAAAATGCATTTTGTGGTATTAAGTGGTTAATCCTGTACATGGTTTTATTATGTATTTTAGTTTTTATACTATCATTTATTTCTGTGTTCAATAACGCTTGAAGCATATCATCTTAAAAGGCATTTTATGCAAGTATGTTTTCCTCTAAAATATAGTTAAATTGTAGAGTTCCAGCTTTTGATACCTTTCTCTGTAATTATATGGTCTCAAGGTATGAATCTTTATAGTGAATTTCATTTGTACTTTTCATGTCTTATTAGCTTATTTTTGTTATTAGAGCAAAAAGGATTGTTATATTCCTGGATAGGTCTTGCGTATGTTTTATACAATTCATCCAGATGTTTTTCCTCATGCAGAGAGATGGTCTTCAGCAACAGACCTAGCTGTCTCATTGCTTTTACCACTATAGAATTTATGTGCTTAGAATAAGACCACTTTGATGTTATTACTATCCCTAAATCTTTGTATTCATCATCTTCTGATTATACAACATATTGTGTTATTAACAGCTGTTTTGCTGGTTTCATCACAAAATGCATGATGTTACATTTATTTAAGCTAAATCTGATACCTATTTTTCCAGCCCAAGGCATTAATGCATGCAGATACTTATTAATGCTGTTGTAGTAATCCTCATTTGAAATAATAAATCATTGCTTGCAGTCATTTGCATAACTGTTCATCCAGCATGCTTTAATTACTGGAGCTGTTGCAAGCACTCTATTAAATAATAAAGGTCCCTGTAGTGAGCCTTGTGGTACACCTGAGTTTATTAAGAGTTATAGAGTCCTACCCTTGAATTGTTATTGTGCTTTTTTTTCTGACAGCCATTCAATTATACAAGTTTATTTTTTTTCAGTTTGATTACCGGGGAAGTCCACTGGGCCAAGAAGTGCCCATTTTCAGTGGAGGCCCGGGGAGAAAAGCTCCATGAATAGTATAATACAATATAGGTTACAAAATGAAGACTGCCCTAAATGATTACAGCTTGAATCTCCTCTCTTCGGAAGCTCACCACTGAAGCTCCCTTCCCCACCTCAATCCAAACACAGAATATCACCTGCATCGCCTCTGTGAATTCCCTGAACTTGCCTGCTTGACTGAACTATAGAACTCCTGAAGACTGCCCTAAATGATTACTGCTTGAATGTAGGTAGCATCAAACCATCTATTGTGTCTATACTACCTACTTTGTAACTGAATTACTTTTGTCTGACCTCCCTTGTAGGTGATTCAGCAGCCTACCGTGTACCACGCGTGGACTCCTCTCCCCCCAGACACCTCAGTCCCACATACTTTCTCTGTGAAAGTTGTACGTGACCTGCTCACTTGGATACCTGCTATCACCCTTCCCACCACCAGGTGGCAGCACCTACTACCCAACCACTGGTGCGTATCTATGTTACCTGGCTTCCCTCCTATTAAACTGATTAACTCACTTAAGGGCCTGTATTTCTTGTTTTTCTTCTCTGTACAGCAATCTGCCTTTTTTTCTCCCCCTGAACAACACAAACTAACCCACTTCAAACAGCTCTTTCACTCATACAAAGTGCTTGTCCCTATCTGGTTCCATACCAACTATAACTGCTTACCTTTCTATACCAACAGCAGTTGCTGATACTTTTTTCTGTTGATCTCTCTTCTCTTTTCTTCCCCGCTCCGTTCGCCCTGCGGGCTCACTCCGCTCCCCTACCCTACCCCCAATTCCCACCCACCCCCACTACATCTGGATTTATACCCATTTAGCCACACCTACATCCTCCACACCTACCTAACTCCACCCCTTTCTCTTCCTATCCCCTCCTCCATTCATATCATACCCACATCACCATTCCCCCACCTCCTTACACATCTCCTACATTTCTTATTATAACCCCAACATGTCCATAAAATACACATCCCTTTCAATTCAACTACTACTCCTTCTGAACCTTACCTTCATCTACCATCTCACCCAGCCTTATCTTTTCAACCACACTCTGCTCCTACACACAACCTACCCTCTCCATACATCACACACCTATTATACCAGCTCCATCTCTCCTGAAGTTTATCCCACTAACCACATCCTATGGTTTCATTACAAGCCAATCCCTTCTCATAAAACCTCTACACACATTTACCACCATATATCCTTCACTAATCTATCAACCCACACTTCTCAACCAAAACAATTCAAATACCTCTACTACTTAACACAACTCCTAACTTCCATACTATTATCTGGTGATATACACCCCAACCCAGGCCCAGACCACACCTCCTCAATATCTAATTCCATCCTATTTGCATCTCTTAATGCACAAAGCGTAGCTAACAAAATTCAAATCTACATGCCTGGCTATTTCACAACAAACCAGACATCCTAGCCATCTCTGAAACCTGGCTAAAACCACATATAAAAGACTCAGAGATAGTTCCACCTAACTACTCTATCATCAGATCAGACAGAACCCATAAAAGGGTGGTGGAGTAGCTCTACTCTACTCATCCTCCCTATGCATAACACCCTACGATAAAGCCATTCCCCAGTTCCACAATGCAGAAATAATACTGACTCATCTCCAGCTAAACAAACACAAATATATATACATTGCCTCTCTTTACATTCCCCCAGGAGACAATATTCCAATCCTCGAAGAAATCCTCTCCTGGCTTTCAGCTAACATCAATAATGAAACTATAATCATGGGAGATACCAATATTAACTGGTCCTCCATTCAATCCCCTCTCACCCCTTAACATCAACCTATACAACTACTCTCAACTCATCAACTCCTCAACTAGACCATGCAAAGACTTTACCAGTGGCAACATCCTAGACTGGATTCTTGTCTCTCACCCTCACTACTACCCAGATAGTGGTACCATACCTGACTCCCTCAGCGACCACCTTCCTATCTTCACTAGACGTCTTCCTTGTCCCTTACAAATCACTCATAATTATATTATTACCCGATGTCATAGAAACTTTAACCCAGAGGCTTTCTCTGACACCCTAAAATCAATTAACTGGTACCCTTAAAAACTCTACCCCTTGAAAATGCTATCACTTACTTTAATACTACCTTCCTAAACCTTCTAGATACTCATGCTCCATTAAAACCAAGAGAATAAAAGGCAATCCACCCCTGGTTAAGTATAAACACCCTAACCACCATGCGACTTAGAGACAAAGCCTGGACACAATATCAAAAGAACAAATCTACATCTTCCCTCAATGAATATAAAACTCTTCGGAATTCAGTCAAAAACTTATCTCTGCAGACCGTCGTAACTACTTCACCCGACTTCAAAGGAACCACAAAACCAACCCTCAAAAGTTCTGGAGAGGTATCACTACCCTCTTAAAACCCGGAACACAGAAAACCCTATCCCTGCCCAAATATAGATGACACTGATCTGGCTACCCAATTCAATTCTTTCTTCATAGACTCTATTTCTAAACTTACCTCCTCTTTTTAAATAACAGTCATTCTCCTACCTCCACTTCCCTCAGACTTCTCCCCCTCCAACATCTCCCACTTCTCCTCTGGCTTCTCACCCTTCAACTTCTCCCACTTCTCCTCAGGCTTCTCCATCTCCACTTTCTCCCACTTCTCCTCATGCTTCTCCTCCCCAACTTCTCCCACTCATTCCCCACCCCCACCATTCTTCATCAAACCTATTCCTACATCCACCATAAAAAGACTCCTGCAGAAACTTAAACCATGCACCAATGCCCCTGATAACATTCCCTCATACTTCCTCAGCATAGCTGCTGAAGCCATTGCCCTCCCTATCAGTATCCTAATTAACCGCTCAATCCAAGAAAGTATTGTTCCTCAAATATGGAAAAAGCCTACATCATTCCACTGCATAAAGGTGGAACCAATACTAATATTACCAACTTCCGTCCCATCGCCATCCTTTCACCCATTTCAAAAGTCCTAGAGAAATGTATCCATCTTCAACTTCTTCCCCATCTCCTAGACAACAATCTACTAACTCCTACACAGCATGGATTCAGACCCCATCATAGTACTATGACTGCCCTCCTATCCTTCCTTGAAACTGTGAATAAAGCTAGAGATTCCGGCCTCACTGTATCTACCATCCTACTCGATCTCTAAAGCCTTCGACACTATCTCTCATAACCTACTTCTTACTAAACTATCTAACCTAAACCTTTCTACCTCTTCCCTCTGTTGGTTTTCTAGCTATCTCTCCAATAGGGAACAAGCCTTCAAATTGAAAAAGCCACCTCATCCTTCCTCAACACCCCACAGGTGTCCCACAAGGCTCTATTTTGGGCCCCTCCTCTTCAACATCTTCATTAATGACTTTTTCCGCTCTATCCCCTTGCAAACATTATTCAATATGCAGATGACTCCACAATCATCTGTGCTGCCTCATCCATCCCAACTCTTTTAAAACTCACTCAAGATGCCTTCTCCACCACAGAACAATGGATGAAAGACAACCATCTTGCTCTCAATGCTGCTAAAACTAAACTTATGATATTTACCCCTCCAAAACTAATAACCTTGATAGAAATTTATTCTCCATCACCAGCCAAAATAAAACATCTCTTGAGCTGGTATCTGAAGCCAAACTGTTAGGGGTCCAAATCGATGACAAGCTCAAATTCAACTCCCATCTACTACTAAATATAAAAAAACCCCACCAAAAACTAGGCATGCTCTACCGTCACAATCGGTTCCTCACCTCAACTACCAAAATTACTCTCTCTACCACATTTCTCCTTCCCTCCCTTCTCTATGGTGCCCATCTTCTAACTAACCTACAATCTTCTCTGAAAACCAAACTGTCCTCTTGTTACAATAAAATAGCTAGATTCGCCACCAGTAACAAATCATCTACCCATCACTGTGAACCTCTCCACAAACTCAACTGGCTAGAGCTTCCCAACTACCTCTCCTACACTCAGCTCACCTATGCACATAAACTCATATTCCAGCCATCCCTCTGTCCCTCTCTCTCTACTACCTTTAAAATGCATCAAACCCAAAGACTCCTAAGATCTAACAATCAAAACCTCATAGAAGTTTATAGACCCCTACACCCTCCAGGACACAACCTCCTGTCCTTCTCACTAGCACGCCTATGGAACTCCCTCCCCCCCTCAATTCGGACAATTGCTAGCCTCCCATACTTTAAAAATCACTACATTCCCATCTAACATCCTCATGGGAATGCTCCTGTTCACACCCCTCATAACCTACTCTCTACTCCCAACTCTTTTTCCTCCTACCTAGTAATTTTTTAGTAAAAAAAAAAAACTACTACTTCTAACGTTGAACCAGAAATTATAGAATGTTTTTCTTTTAGAATCCTCATGTAAACTATGTGTGGAACATAATCTTTGTATAATCTGTATGTAGAACATAATCTCTGTATAATCTTTATGTGGAGCTTTTCTCCCCAGGACTCCATTGAAAACGGGTTCTTTTGGCCCAATGGACTATCCTGGTTAAACAACTGCAAATAAATAAATAAATAAAATAAATAAATAAATGCAAATAAAGGTTGCAAAGTGAAAAACAAGAGTAGGGTTCATACATTAGAGAGTTGCAGAGTGTAATATACATTATGAGACAGTTTAACAACTTAACAACAGAGTGTTTTTTTATTTTTTTTATTTTTGAAACAATATTTACATGCTTGGAGTCAATTTAAGTCTGTTAGTTCTGGATCTTTTGATAAATAAGAGTAAGTAAGAGAGTATAGTGGAGTGGGGGTAAGGAGAGCTTAGTGGGGAGTCCCTAGAATTTAAGTGGGGTGAAAGCAGGAGCATTTTCATTTGGAAGATAGGTGAAGAAAAAGTTGAGTTTTGAAGGATTCAGTGTTGGGTATAGTCCTAAGTGAAGGAGGCAGAGAGTTCCATTTTTAAAAATTGAGTTTTGAATGATTCAGTGTTGGGTATAGTCCTAAGTGAAGGAGGCAGAGAGTTCCATTTCTAAAAGTTGAGTTTTGAATGATTCAGTGTTGGGTATAGTCCTAAGTGAAGGAGGCAGAGAGTTCCATTTCTAAAAGTTGAGTTTTGAAGGATTCATTGTTGGGTATAGTCCTAAGTGAAGGAGGCAGAGAGTTCCATTTTTAAAAGTTGAGTTTTGAAGGATTCAGTGTTGGGTATAGTCCTAAGTGAAGGAGGCAGAGAGTTCCATTTCTAAAAGTTGAGTTTTGAAGGATTCATTGTTGGGTATAGTCCTAAGTGAAGGAGGCAGATAGTTCCATTTTTAAAAGTTGAGTTTTGAAGGATCCAGTGTTGTGTATAGTCCTAAGTGAAGGAGGCAGAGAGTTCCATTTTTAAACGTTGAGTTTTGAAGGATTCAGTGTTGGGTATAGTCCTAAGTGAAGGAGGCAGAGAGTTCCATTTTTAAACGTTGAGCTTTGAAGGATTCAGTGTTTGGTACAGTCCTAAGTGAAGGAGGCAGAGAGTTCCATTTTTAAACATTGAGTTTTGAAGGATTCAGTGTTGGGTACAGTCCTAAGTGAAGGAGGCAGAGAGTTCCATTTTTAAACATTGAGTTTTGAAGGATTCGGTGTTGGGTATAGTCCTAAGTGAAGGAGGCAGAGAGTTCCATTTTTAAACGTTGAGTTTTGAAGGATTCAGTGTTGGGTATAGTCCTAAGTGAAGGAGGCAGAGAGTTCCATTTTTAAACGTTGAGTTTTGAAGGATTCAGTGTTGGGTATAGTCCTAAGTGAAGGAGGCAGAGAGTTCCATTTTTAAAAGTTGAGTTTTGAAGGATTCAGTGTTGGGTATAGTCATAAGTGAAGGAGGCAGAGAGTTCCATTTTTAAAAGTTGAGTTTTGTAGGATTCAGTGTTGGGTATAGTCCTAAGTGAAGTAGTCAGAGAGTTCCATTTTTTACCTAGAGAAAAGGAGAGTAAAAGCTGGCCAGCAGGTCGTTTGGGTTTAAGAACGGAGATTAGGTTTTGGTGTTCAGATCTCAGTGATCTGTTAGGGATGTATGGAGGAAGGATGTCCTTTAAGGCTGGGCATTTATCAGGGGAAAATATTAGTTTGTGAGCTGTGGTTAGTTGTAGATAGTCTAGGTGGTTACTGAGTTCTAACCAGTTCAGAGAGTGAAGGCTGAGGCAGTGGTGAGTCGATGTTTTGGATTTGGTGGCAAATTTAGAGATCTTATTATAGCAAGTTTCGAGCATAGAGGTGTTGGTAAGAGACAATTTGGTTAGAAGAGGGGCTCCATATAGAAGGGAAGGTAGGAAGTAGGTGGTTGCCAGGGTATGCCTAGTGGAGATGGAAAGAAAGTGATTGTTCCTATATAGCATACCTAGCTTTTTGGTGGGTTTTCTTTATGTTTTGTTGTATGTGAAGATCAAATTTGAGGTGTTCATCTATGGTAATGCCAAGGAGTTTTGCAGAGGGAACCACTTCAATGGCAGTGTTAGTTTGGCTTAGGACATTGAAAGTGTTTTTGTCCAAAGAGGAAACCTTGGAGGGGAGAAAAATTAGTATTTTGGATTTATTGGAGTTGAGATAAAGGTGGTGTTGGTGCATCCAGTTCTCTGTAGTGGTAAAGGCTAATTGGGTTTTGGTCAGTAGTTCAGGAAAGTTTGGGGCAGAGCAGACCAAGGTAGAGTCATCAGCGTATTGGATGACTGTGGTGTCAGGGATGAAGGTATGAAGGTTATTTATAAAGATGTTGAAAAGCTTGGGTCCAAGGATGGACCCCTGAGAAATGTCAGTAGGTGTAGGCAGGAAGGAAGAGAAAGAGTTCTTCCATTTGACTGCTTGAGATCTATCAGATAGGTAACTGGAGAACCAGGAGAGAGTATTTGGGGAGAGACTGAGATTAGCCAGATGATGAAGAAGGTGAGTGTTGGAGGTGGTGTCAAAGGCTTTTGAAAGATCTAGCAGTACTGTGGATACAATTCGTCCAGAGTCTTGTGCTTGATTGACAGTTTCAAGGAAGGATAGTAGGGCAGTTATGGTACTGTGGCCAGGACGGAAGCCGTGCTGGGTGGGTGTTAGGAGGTGATTTTAAATTAGATAAGGTAAAAGTTGGTGGTGGACACATTTTTCTAGAATTTTAGATATTGGAGAGAGTAGGGCGATGGGGCAGAAGTTAGAAATAGTTGTGCTTTTGCCTCCTTTGTGAAGAGGTAGGATGTAGGCTGAACGCCAAAGTTTTGGTATATATGACTCATTTAAGGATCTATTAATCAGAATACTAATTGGGAGAGCGATACCGTCAGCTGCGTGTTTGAGGAAGGAAGAGGGAATGTTGTCAGGGGCGTTAGAGCATGGCTTTAGCTTAGATAGAAGCTTTTTAATAAAAGTGGTAGAAACAGGTTTGAGATGGAAATTGAGAGGATTGTTATTTAGGTTGTTGGGGGAAGTGAAAAGGGAGTTTGGTGTGTTGTTATTAGGGAATGTTTTGGTTAGCTTGGCTATGGATTCAGTAAAGAAGGTATTGAAGTGGGAGCTCAGTTCACTGTTGAATAGATTAGGGTCAGGCAAGGGTTGTTTTGAGATCCGGGATGAAGTAGTGAGTTGACTGATTTCCGGAATTGTTTTGGGTTTTTATTGTTATTGGACTGATGTTTATTATAGTAGTTTTTTTTGTCCTTGGTAATAAGTTTTTTTTTACTTGGTTGCGGAGTTGGGTATATAAGAGTAAGGTAGAAGACAATTTATTTTTCTGATAGAGCTTCCAGGATTTGTCTCTGTGACGCATAATTTGTTTAGTTTCTTTGGTCAGCCATGGTGCAGAATTAGTTTTGATTTGCTTATTTCTTAGGGGGGCTAGAGAGTTAAGAGTATCTAGGAAGATAGAGTTAAAATGCTCAACAGCATTGTCGAGTGGGAGGGTATTTAGAGGTTGCCTTTTAATTTGTTTAGAGATGTTAGAAAAAATTAAGGGGTTGAAGTTGCTGAGGTTACGAGTTTGAATGTAGAGATGTTGGTGTTGGATGGAGCTACTTGATTGGTGGATGAAGGCAGGGAGATGGTCACTGAAGGTGTCAGGGATAGGTTCATAGGTTCATAGGTTCGTACTAGATTATCTGCCCTAAGGCATTTATAAGCCTAGCCAGAGTGTATGTGGCTTACACCACCCCTTAGGATGAGAATACTACGCCCTTTTAGGGTTTAGTTTACTATGCCTCTGTCTAGTAGTGACACAGAGATGATCCCCAGGGTAAACCTACGATCTCCCATCCACTCGTCGAGATTTCTCTTGAATAGAGTCAGTGAGGGGCTCTGCCTAACATGGACTGGGATTCTGTTCCAGAGTGTAGGGAGCCTCTGGGTTATGAATCTGTCCCTCCAGCACATCCTATTTATTTCTGTGTTGAGGTTTAAGTCACTTGTTCTCGTGGCTCTGATGGATTTGGATTTTCTGAGGTTGAGCATGTCCATTAATTCAGGATTGGACATGGCCTTGTACGTCAGGCACAGATCACCTCTGAGTAGGCGGTATGCGACTGAATAGAGCTGGAGTTTTTCAGTCGGGCAGCATATGACATATGTTTAAGACCCTTTATCCTCTTGGTGAGGAACTTTTGGGGTCTTTCCAACTGCTGCAGGTGTCGGGTGAGATACATCCCAAATGGGGCATTGTACTTAATCATTGGCCTGATAAGAGAAGAGTACAGGGGCACAATGACCTCTCTTGATCTAGATGTGAAACCCTTCATGATAAGGTGGGCAATATAGAAGGTCTTCCTAACCACTTTGGCAATGTGAGTGTCAAATGAGAGGTTACTGTCAACCTGGGTCCCTAGGTCCCTGATTACCTCTTCCGTACTTAATGGATTACCGCCTATGTGGTAATTTGTCGGTACCTTGTTTTCCCCAAAGGGTATGACTATACATTTTTTGGCGTTCAGCTTAAGGCCATGGCTCTTGCACCAATTATCCATTTCTATGAGGCCTCTCTGAAGGATGTTTGTGTCCGCTGGAGTATCAATTATGGCGCCCAGTTTGCAGTCATCTTCAAACTTTGTCAGCCACAATCCTCCTATGTTTGCCTGTACCTCGGAAAAATAAATGCCGAACAAGAGGGGTCCCAGGACTGAGCCCTGTGGGACACCGCTTGTGACTGGCTTAGAGTCTGACATAGCTCCAGCAACTCTGACCCTGTGGGTTCTGTCCTTGAGCCAGTTTGCAACCCATCTTGTGACATATGGGTTTACATTTAAGCTGGTGAGTTTGTCTATGATGCCTGAGTGGGGTATTGTGTCAAAGGCTTTTGCAAGGTCAAGGTAGGCTGTGTGAACTGCCTTACCCTCATCAATGGCCTTAGTGACTGTTTCAAAAAAGTCGACCAAGTTCAAAAGGCAGGATCTGCCCTTGATAAAGCCAAATTGAGTAGGATCCAATGTCTGTAGGTCCCCAATGTCTTTGTTTATGAGTTCCATAATGATCCTCTCCATAGCTTTGCAGACCAGGCTCGTCAAGCTTATGGGGCGGTAATTTCCAGGGTCCGTAGAAGTACCGCCTTTGTGAAGTGGGACCACTGTTGCCGTACGCCACTCTTTGGGTACGTATCCTGTAGTAAGGCTAAGATTAAACAGCAGCCTTATGTGTGGGTTTAGTTCCTCTTGGAGTTCATGTAGCACACAGCCCGGGACACCATCCGGTCCCATTGATGCTGTGTTTTTAGCTTTAGAGAGGGCGGCTCTCACCTGGGCATCTGAGATGTTAGGGAGGCTACACTCTGCTGGGATGGTTATTTCTCCTTTGGGGGGGGGAGGAGAAATTTGCACTGAACCTGTCTGCCAGAATGTTGGCAATGTCAGTGGGTTCAGTGTATTTTGTGTCATTTTGGACTAACTCTGAGCATATCTGGGAGTTTCCACCCAGGTTTCTAACATAGCTAAAGAAGGCCTTGTGATTGTCTTTTGTGTCTTTTGCGATTTTTCTCTCAAAGTTGGCCTTGGATGATTTTATGAGTGATCGTAGTTTTTTGCTAGTACTGATCAGAGACGCCTTCCCTTTTAGGGATTTTGCTCTGTCATGTAGTAGCTTCCTCCTCCTGTTGTAAAGTTTGTTTATGGCTGGGGTCCACCAGACCGGGCGCCTGCCTTTGGGGGAATGGGTCTTGGTTTTATTTGGGATTGCATGATCCTTGCATTCTTGAAGGTGCCCATAGAAGGTATTTGCAAAGGATTCAGCAGTGTGGGTTGTGGTTTCCACTGGCCCAGGGGCCTTGAAGGATACCACTTCTGTCTTGAGAAGTGTGAAGTTTGCTTTTGAGAAGTTCTTCACTGTGGTCTTTTGTGCAGGGGGTGGGGGGATGTGGATTTCCAGTGAGATTAATTTATGGTCTGATCTTACCAAAGAGGGATATACTTCCGGTGTGGAGCATTTTGTCCCCATGTTTGTGATGATCAGGTCTAGTATATTGTCTCCTCTTGTGGGAATGGTGACTAGTTGTTCCATTGCATTTGAGTTTATGAATTCTAGGAACCTTTGGGCTAGGGTGTTGGGGCTTGAGTAATGTTCCCAGTCTATGTTGGGTAGTTGAAGTCTCCCAAAATGATGGTATTTGGAGAGACATTCATACTCTCCAGTGTCTTCAGGAAGGCTGTGTGGGGTTCCTGAGTTTGAGAGGGTGGTTTGTAGCATGCTACAAACTGTAAGGCAGTTTAGCCTATGGTTAGTTGCACCTGGATAGTCTCCAATGCTTCGTGCGTTGCCACTAACCTGGAGGTGTGGGTATCTTTGATGAAAATGGATACTCCCCCTCCCCTCCTTTTGTGGTTCGGTCCAGGTTTTGGGGCCGGAAAGCATGATATGAGGTAAAAGCTGATAGTGCTGGGGTGCTCTCAGGAGCCTTGATAGTGCCACAGAGATTGTCACAAGTGACCAGGTAGGGTTTATAATTATTTTTGACTAATATTTCATATTATCATTTTATATTGCAGGATGTTGAATGCTTTAGCTTGATCCAAGTAAATGATTTCTATGGAGTTCCTCTTTAGCCACTCTGTGCTTTAATCCGTTCTCAGTCCCTCACCATGTCCTGCAAATTTCCTAGCAGCTCCATTTGTTTAGCAGAGTCAGAGACCTTCGTAAAATCATTGTAGTCAAGTTTTTTAAGAACTTTGTGAAAAGACTGGATAAGATTCGAATGACAACTCATTATTGCAATATACCCATGTTGGCTGTTGTTGTGGATGAATTTTCATGCATCTTCCTTGTAGAGATGTAACATTCCTTCTTTCTTCGCAGTCCTCTAGCATGTCTGCTCTTTTCAATGACGTAGTGAAAATCGTTGTTTTAGGAACCTCCAGCAGACTGGCTTGATTCTTAAGGACCTCAGGATGCA